>NC_074726.1:15877824-16177824 GCF_947242115.1 Biomphalaria glabrata
TGTCACTGTCGACACATCAAGACATCCAAGTAGTAAATATCGAGCTACACACCACAAGTAACATCATGAATATTAATGAGCACAGTACAGCGCCGAGGCCGAATAGCTGAAGCGCAGAAAATAACTAAAGTGGGTCACTTTGTAAATACCTTCACTGTGCAATTTTGGATAATATAAAATGAATATTATTACATGTCAGTTATTAATTCATACCATTTTAACAAAATATTCTATTCTATTTTAGTAATTTGACCCAGCACATCGCCGTAGGTAATCACTTTCGTGCCAAGATTTCAAGTAACCAATCAGAGCACAACAGAGATCAACCTAATTCTACCTTTACTACTATACCTCTTGTCGTTACAACGTTCAAATATTAATTGTAATTTGGATCTAGTTTCTGTATCTATATTGTCAAAGCAAAAAAAAACAACTCTGGGCTACTTTTTCTATATGTGTCCCTTTATTTTTTTTTTTAAAGTAGCCTTTTTTTTTTTAGCTTCAAACATTTTATTTTTTTTAAACCGAGTTTATATATCTATCGTCACCCCGTCTTCCTTATCAAAATCTTGTACACGTTATTTCTCCCATTTCCATTCTCAGATCAAATTGAAACTTTGCAGAATTATTCATTGTCGATGACAACACATCAATAATCAAGTCAGTCAATTCACCTTCACCTATCCCTTGGCCCTTAGGCCCAGGGCCGCCACTATCTATTGTGCAATGTGTGCACTGCACGCGGGCGGCTGAATGTTAGGGGCGGCCAAATCACTATTACAAGGTTCCTTTTTCTTTTAATTTTTGGTTTAATAATTTTAAAAAAGTACTTAAATATTTTATATAAATTCTAACGATTCCAATATCCTTTGAAAACTTTGGGGGGAAAAACGATATCGTACAAAACGAAGTTATTTTGGAAACTTTGTAAATATAAAATAAAATAAAATAGAGCCGCGCGCGAAGGATTCCCACGTGTTTTTACATAGGCGCCGACTTTTTTCTGGCCTTGAATTTTTGCGGGCTGTTTGTAATAGGTATTTATTTCGAGTCGAAAAGCCCGCTTTGTAAGTAGATTTAGATCTAGTAATTAAAAATTCAATTTTAGAACCATTTTGACTTTAATTTTTAATTGTTATTAGTTGAGAGTAGGATATTTTTGTCTAGATGTAGATGTAGATCTACATTAAGTTAATTTATGTTTAAGTTTAAAATACATTTTTAATTATGATGTTATCGTAGTAAAATCAGTTAAAAACGGTGTTATTTATTTATTACATGTCAGTCAGTGGCGTAACTAAGGGGGGGGGGGGGGATGGGGGGGGAGAATTTTAAAATCCCCCGGGGCCCCCATCCTTTGGGGGGGGGGGGCCAAATGGGTGTCCAAAATTTATTTGTAAATACATAAATTAATATATTTGATTGACAAATAGTGTCAACGGGTGTCTTTTTTTTTCAACATTTTTGGATTAAATTTATCACAAAGACTAAACCTAGATCTAGGTCTATCAGTTGACTTTGTTGACATTTTAAAAATATTTTTTCCCACAGAGATCAAATTTTTTTTAAAAAATTAGTCTTACATTTTAAACTTTGTTGCCACGAATAAAACTATTTAACCTTGAAGCAAAATTTACAGAATCGAGTATAACAGATCTAAAAGTTATTCTTAATAATGCTAAAATTGTCCATTATTCGGGTTTGGAGTCTATAATTTCAGAATTAAACTTCACACTCGAGTTATTACCCCTTTATTCATCTTTCCTCATTCCAATGGAAACTCTCTTTTTATTTACATCTAATCCTTTTGCTTTCCCACAAAACATAAACAAAAAATAATGACGTAATATCATATAATATTAGCACATCCTTTCTTTTGAAGTTATTATCACACCCTTCCTTTTAAAGTTCTTAAGAGTGATATCTACTAGCAGGGCCGGCCCTAGCATTTGCGGGGCCCTATGCGAAACAGATCGCGCGGGGCTTAGTCTGGGTAGGGATAAGCATAATGTCAAAATTATTTTTTTTTGAATTAGAAAATAGGCCTACTTTCGTCTTTGCAATAAATTTTTATCAAATGAAAGCTCCCAATGCCACTTTTTATTTATTGTCACCCCAAAATGTCAATTTCGTCTATTCTTCAGGAGACTTGAATAAATTGCCTTTTCATGAGATTTCCTGGAGGCCCTGAAAAATCAGGAGGTCGCGAAAACCCTGTTATTTTATATACGTTATAATGGTTTAATTTAATAATGTACACTTGGAATTAGCGCGGGGCCTATGAAGGCGCGGCGCCCACTGCGACCGCATAGGCTGCAGTGGCCTAAGGCCGGCCCTGTCTACTAGGAACTTTAACAATTCATCCATTTCTGGTTGTCTTGACTGGCACAAATTCTCTAGACGTTGGTCTATAGGCCCTAACTGTCTGTTTCGTTTGTTCCAACAGTTTGCAGTTCATTGTCTTCATCGGTATCATAGTACCCAGAGATGTCTTCATCGAAACTCTTATTCAAAAAGCGTTGATTTCTTCTGTATGTTTTTCCATCGTTTGTCTTTATGATGTAAGATCTGGGTGCTGAATGTTTTTTTTATGACAACTGCTTTCTGCCATGTTTGACCTAGACGAACTCTCCGACAGAATAATCTTTAGGTAGTCTTGCTTTTGCATTGTATTTCACTTTGCTTTTCATCTGTCGTTCGTTGAGTAATGTCTCTGCATTTTGAGCTACCGATGGTTAATCATGGTTTCAATAGTTTGGGATCAGTTGGAATGATTCCCTGAGTCTTCTACTCGTTAGCAGTTGTGATGGTAAATACGGCAGTCCACTTATCGGAGTATTTCTATACTCGAGCATAACGAGATATGGATCTTTCCCACTTTTGTATGCTCTGAATCCTTTTGCTTTCGCACAAAACACAAACAACCAACAATGACGTAATACCATATAATATTAGCACAGAATCTTCTTCATGCAGTGGAAAATTAAGAATGTTTTGCCTATCTTGAATTCTGGTCAAAGCTCCTGCGCCCAATTAATATAGTTCGGAATAAGCTACAAAAGTCTGGACTGCATATACGGGAAGTTGCTAAAGAAATTAGTACCCTTTCATGCTTTCTGCAAAATGATGACAAACTGACAAAAACCCAATCCATCGAAAAAGCAAAAGAAGGTAGTGAATACTATGGATTCCCTGTAATCAAAACAACCAGAAGAAAGAAAAGACTTGATGGGAAGTTGAGTTCTAATGTAGGACTGTCAATAGAACTGCTATTCAAACGTGTTGCGAGAGAAGTGCTGGACAGATTTCATTTGGAGATGAAGGGCAGATTGTAAAGGCTGGAAAGAAAATGGATACCTTTGGGTTTCTTCTTGAACCAAGACACCTGTTAGATGAAGACACGCTTATGACAAAACTGTGCTACTTTTCCTGTTTGTATGATGAAGTAAATGGCAAATCGATTTTTCAATGATGTCATTGATGCACGAGCACTTTTCATCAACAAACTAAAATAAAATCACCAATAGACATATTGAGGAAACAAGCTTCATATGGGAATTACGTGTGCTCAAACCTTGCAATCTCCTCTGAATACCGTTAACTCAGGCCACTTCCATTAGGTCATGTGAGAGATCATTCTCAAAGCTCAAGTTCATCAAAAACTATTTCAGGAGCACAATGACGTAAGAAAGGCTTATCATGGCTTTAATGTCAGTGAAGTCAGAAATACTAGAAAGTATCGATGTAGTTGGTGTTATAGATGTCTTTGCTGCACAGAATGCATTACGTGAAGCGATATCAATTGAGAGTTGTCACTTGTGCATTATTTAACTAATAAACAACGGTATTATTCATTAAAAGAGTCTTGATGATTACTTTTTCGTTAAGTTTAATGATACTCTGAACCAATTTGATTTGGAGCTTATTTATTTTTGCGTACATTATCACATGTCATATGTCGAATGTCAAAATGCATGGGGCCCCCAAAGAGGTCAATCCCCCCGGACCCCCAAATCCCTAGTTACGCCCCTGATGTCAGTTATTAATTCATACCATTTTAACAAAATATTCTATTCTATTTTAGTAATTTGACCCAGTACATCGGCGTAGGTAATCACTTACGTGCCATATTTGGTATTTATTTGATCTACTTAATATTTAATAAAATATACTAGTTTATTTTTTAAATGCGCAAGTATTCCGTATTTTTGATGCAGCGTTTCTCAAAGTGTGGGTCCCGCCTGGGATGCGAGTTCCTCTAATTGAGGAAAGGTGGGGGGGGGGGAGCGCAACATCCAGACTAAAAGGGGTGTTATAGAGTGTGTGTGTTTCCTAGGTGACGGTAAGAAGAGGTTAAGCGATTGATTGGTGGCTATGCGTTGAGGATGATGAAATTAAAGTGATGCAAATGTGACACGACAGACGATTTTGAGACATGAAAGAGTAAAGACGTTTTCTTGTGAAGTAGATTTTTTATTAAATATCAGTTTATTTCATTACTATGAGATCTATTCTCATCTGAAGTTGAATCCGTGAATATTGTAATAACAGTTATATCTGAGTTTTTGTTTACATAAGAAGTTTGTTCAAGTTATTTAAAGTTTTTTTTTATTACAAATGTAAAACGCCTACATTGGTTCAGTTGAACTAGCTTTTCGGAGTGACAAGCCAACGACCAACAACAAGAAGAGGGGGCGGCGAAAAACAATGTTGTTGTTTTTTTTCAGTGTAATTTATCTAAATATTAGAGAAATGACATTATCACCAATGTTTTAAAAATTAACATATCATAAGTAGAGGACGTTGTTTCATCTTCTAATAAGACCTTGTCAAATGTTAACTTTTTTTTTTTTGCTAGAGGCGTATGCAACAATATGGGTCAAAACGTCTCCGCTAAAATGTGATTCTTCTGGATATTTGTTTCAAAATGGTCGAATTTCGTACAACTATTGCACTTCATCATAGTGACAACTTGTGTGTGAAAAAAAAAGGTCAGAGACAGAGACGTCTTAATTAACACGAAGAATATTTTTAAAAAGATCACGCCCATTACAGACGTCGGTGGGCAATATGGAGGCCTACCTAATATGTCCCTCGTATAATATTATTGGCCAGGTGTCACAGTGTCGGTTAACATTGCCTGTTATATGTTCACCTCGGGTCATGAGGGCGAAAAGACACGTGAAACTCCTGATATAGAAACAGGAAGTAAGAATAACTAAAGTGACTTTTAGTTGAGTAGTAACCTTAAGGGTTGAGAGAGTGGTCACTGACAGTCAGTAGTATCTTTTTGTCACTTGAAGAGAGAAGTAACTTTTAAGCAGTCGTAGTCAGTAGTATCTTTTGGTTCGTTACGGACAGTAAGAACTTAAGTTGAGAGTAGTCACTTGAAGTCAGTAAGACAGTACACGTATTTTGATAGCTATTTTGTATTTGGAGCTGGATACATATTATTATTGTTTATTGTTAGTTATGCGGATTTGCGGATGTAGTTATATTGCAACTGGATATTTTGGTGTAACAACTAGAAGTGTAGTACATTATTATTATTATTGAATAAACGTCATATTGTCTGCTCAAGATCGACTTTGTATACTATTCACGTTTGTTACGTGCTAATTGGACACAAGAACCCAGCATTCTTCAACTATACACAATAACCCTGCCACACCAGGGTAGCCTCTTTATTATTAGACTTAATATGGCCGTCAACTTTAAAAAAAAAAATTAAGATGAATAGTGCATTCTGAAAGAAAACATATTAATATTGGCCTTTTTTAATATTCTCTCTTCTTACTGCGAGAAAAAGGCGTTGTAGACGCCAAGAATAAGAATGTCTGAAGTTGAAAACGCCAGAACTGACTCGTTTTAGTTAAATTTCATTACTTAAATTTGGATTCTATACAGTGTTAAATTATTATAAATGAAAAATAATACCTAAAACTTGTTATATTTAAAACTAAGTCTCTTTTCTTTTTCATTCCAAAAAAAAATATGTTAAGTTAAGTTGAAAATAAAACATCTTAGAGGGCATGGGAATACGACAAGGGAGCGGATATGAAAGGAAACAAGAAATTGTCCATAAAAATGGATTTAAAACAATACATAAATGTAAGAAAGATAATGTTACAATATGTTAACAAAGAAAGACAATTTTTTTGTGTATTTTCTGTATCACAAAGTCAAATACATTTATAGAATGTAAAAGAAATGTTCACAACAAATAAAAATATTAGTTGAAGGTGTTTTTTTTCTTCTGGTCAACTAGCTGCTAGAATTATAAGAAAACATTTATGTTTGTTTATAAAGGCTAAGAATACACTTTGTATGTAAATATCACGCAAATTTTTTAAAATGTACTTTTCATGCAGCGATTATCGTGCAGTAGCGTGACAATCAGCGGTAAAACATTGTACGAATCAATTCCCTCAAAATTTTTTAAATAATCAGATTTTATTTATTTTTTGCTTAGTGCCCCCCATCAGAATATAAGACGCTTATTTTTATGCGTTTTGTCTGTCGGTCGGTCTGTCCGTCACGTTTAGTTAAAAAAAAAAAAGCAGCTCTAAAAACTATTGAAAATCTAATTTAACTTTTAATGTTCCTTCCGAAACATCTCAATAGTTTTAAGTATCTATAAAATATTGTTACGGTTTTTTTTTTTGTGAAAAACAAAGCAATGTCAACGAAAATTTGTTTCCCCTTCTAACTTATATTACATTTAATTTCCATATTTAAACGTTGCAAAAACACATGATCAATAATATGTTGTTCCGGTTTTTTTAATGTAAATAGCATATAAATGGTAAATGAAAATCTCTATACTGACTTATATTTCATTAACTATAAAGTTGTTCCAGATATTGTTTTATTAAAAATAAATCATGTCAAATGATAGTTTGGAATCGCATAATTGACTAATATTACACTTATATTCTTTGACAATACGTCACTATAGTTTACTTTTCGATATCAAATTGTTCCGTATTTTCAACTTAAAACAAATTTATGCCAAATGACTTTAAAAAAAATATCAACAATAGGTTGTTCATGATTTTAAAATATTTAAAATAAAGTAATTAACTAGAAACGATTATTGAAAATCACTTTTTAGACTTATTTTACATTTAATTTTCTTGCTGAAACATAAAAAAAGTTTTTTAATCGGTAAAGAATGTTCCGGGTTTTGTTTTGAAAAAGAAATCGACCTACATTACTTTAATTTTCTAACAAATCGTCGCCAAAAATTTCCGAATTTGATATGAAAAATCTACTAACGCTATATAACTGTTTGAAATCCATCTTCTAATAAATAAAACAAATAATCTTCTTCTCATTTACGAAAAAAAGTTATTCCGGATTTTTTATAAAAATATTTTAACTCTTTTTATGGTAAAATCTCACTTCTCTCTTACACTACATTTAATTGTCTAGCTAAACGTGACAAAATCAAATTATCGTTACAATTATGTTCCGATTTTTAAGGAAAACAACTTCATAACACCAAAGTATGGTATGAAAATCTCTCAACTAGGCTATGTACATCTAATTTTTATATGAGACCATCCCAAAAATTTAATTAACGGTACTAGATTTATTTGGAATTCTCTTGTTCTCTCACTATATATACAAACATTCGGAGCAATCTATTATAGATAGCCTACTTTAAACTAGTGCGATGTTTTAGAAGGAAAATTAAAGATTAATCAAATTTTCAATAGCTTTTAGTTTTTTTTTATATATTAACATGACGGACAGACAGACTGACAGACGAAACGCACACCAAATTGCGCCTTTAATCCTCTTTAAATTTATTCTATTAGAACTTAGTGCACAAACGTCTATGAACCATCGTTAAATCTCTCGTGTTAATAAAGACTTTTTTTGTACTAGCCCATTGTGACGTAATGAATTTTTTTCCTTTGACGTCATATAAATGAATTCTTTTAGTGTTATGCTAAAAAAAAAAACTCGGTGCACCAATGCCTATGAGCACTCGACAACTTGCTCGTATTGAAGACATTTTTTAGTCTAACTAGGCCGTGTGACGTAGTGGATTTTTTTCCTTTGACGTCATATGGAATTAATTCTTTAAATGGAATGCTTAAACAACTCGGTATAGTTATGTTTAGGCCTATTAAACCTCGTTATCCGACTCGTATTTAAAAAAAAAGGCATAATAGTTAGATGTAAATCTTATCTAGATTTTTTAAACTAGATCTAGATGTTTTACAGTATAGCTAGATTTTTAAAACTATATCTATATTTATATACTAATTAAAATCATTGTTGATTCTAGATCTAGAATTTCTAGGTCTAGTTTAGAATGATATAGACAATATCAAAATATAGAATTTCAATTTCTAGACTGTCTAGATTTTGATTTCCAAACGTCTGATCAATATTGCAATGTTATAATATTCAATATTGCATTCAGTCTATTAATAAATTATCTGGGCCTTTTTTTTTTTTTTTTGCATAAATCTAATCTAAATTACATCTAAATTATTCCAAATTTATATTTTAGATCTAGATCTAGTAGATATGGATCTTAGAGTGCTAAATCAGAAGTTTAAATTAGGTAGATCTACATCCTAATTCTAGTTCCATTTAAATGAAAATGCCAATAGCTCTGTGCTGAGACATTGAAGTACAAACACGATAGCTGTTATTTTCTTCTTTTTTCTTCGATTACAAATCAATGCTGAAAGATTATCTAAAACCGCTCGTCTGACATATTGTAGCCTACATATCCGTTGGATATCATGCCGTAATGTGTAATATATCTCTTTATCAATAATAGGCTATTAGTTTGTAATCTGTTTGTTATTAAGTTAACAGCAATGCCTGGTCGTGCGGTTAGTGTGCTGGACTGATTATCTCGACGGTCCCGTGTTCATGCCTCTGCTCGCTGCCATCCCCTGTCGTCCAGCGGGAGGTTTGGACAAGGAAGTTAATTATCTTTAACTTTGAAGGAACATCCAAAACATGTAAAACTGGTTTTTACAACGGCAAATGAATCTTTGAAACATTATTACTTTTGACAATTAATATAAAATCACATCTAGAATCTTCCTTGCGAATAGGCGGATCCGACATGGATCCGTCTGGGGCCGCCTCTGAGTTTGTGTGATAACAGAAACTCTCTTTGTAATCTTGTTTCGACAATAGTTTGAAGACTTATCCTGTCTCTAATCTCTCCATTTGGGATGCGGTCTTTAATTAAATGTGATACCAGGAGCTTTCTGTAGCATCTCATTTCCATCGCTAGTATCCTCCTCTCTAGCTCTGCAGTCAACGTCCAAGACTCGAAAGAATATAAGAATGTGGCCATGACCAGGAAGCACATATGTCTGATTTTAGTGTCGAGGGCGCCATGGGCGTAGACAAGGGGGTTTGGGGTTCAAACCCCCCCTCCCCCGAAATAAAATCCCACCTCACAGGGGTAGGAGTCGGAATTTAGTGACATTTTTTATTTTTATTTTGTTTATTTTAGGAGAGGTTTTAATACTAAACCATCATTTGTCCCAGCGCAGCTACCAAAATATTTTTAAAAAATGTAAACAACAATCCCCAAATTCCAAGAGCATAGCTAAAATCCTTCCTTACTAAGGGTTCGACTCCCAGTTCGGCATATGATTTATTTGATTTAGACCCGATCTCTATAACTGACTCCTAAAATCTGTCTTAGCCATCTTTGTTGAGCCACATTTAGTGTTTTTCAATTTCGGCTGAAGACTATTCACACTTTATTAATAGAGACCAAGTCACTGGTAGAAATTTGTAACCTCTCTTGGCTACGCTCTTGGAATTACATGCTTGTATTTCGCTTTAGATTTTATATCGAAAAAGAAAGTTTTATCGTCAAAATCATCTGTTGAGGCGTTTTAAACTAAAAAATCTCTGCGAGTTTTTTTTTTTTTTTTAAATTCAAAACCCCATTTAGCTACGATCAGAGAATTTGGTGACTGTAGTTTGCTTTAAAATAATATTGAAGAGAGAGGTTTTCAACTCTAAACGCTCTGTAGGGGAATTTTAAACTCAAAACCATCTGGAGGGGTTTTAAACTTTAAAGAAAAAGCCATCTGGAGGAGGGGGATCTACACTCAAAACCCCTTTGGCTACGCTCATAGATTTTATAGTGTGTAATTTGCTTTTTTTTTATATTGAAGAGGTACTTTTTAGCTTCAAACCCCAACTGGAGGGGGGGGGGGTGAAACTCAAAACCCCTTTGGCTAAGCTCATAGAATTGTGAGTGTGTAATTTGCTTTTTTTTATATTGAGAGGGGGTTTATCGTAATTTTTGGAGGCGGTTTTAAAGTTAAAATCTTCCTTAGCTGTTTTCTTGGAATTTGGAATTGTCGTTTGCATTTTTTTAGTTTTGTTTATAGAAGAGGGGGATTTAATTGCAAAACTCCTGGTAGGGGGTTTTAAACTCAAAACCCCTGTAGGGGTTTTTAAACTCAAAGCACCTGGTAGGGGATTTTAAACTCAAAACTCCCTGGTAGAGGGATTTGTATCTCAAAACCCCCTGATAGGGGTTTTTTAAATCTCAAAACCCCCTGGTAGGGGTTTTTTAACTCTAAACCCCCTCGGCTGTGCTGTGGTAAGTGATGATTTAGTATTAAAATCTCACCTAAAATAAACAAAATGAAAGCAAAAATCAGTCACTTAATTCCGTTCCCCCACCCCCGCAGGGGCGGGGGGGGGGGTTCAACCCCAAAATCCACCCTGGCTACTCCCATGATATATATATATATAACAAATACATTTTAAATTGGAATAGACACTCTTTTTACATTTGCGTATCAATCAATAAATCCAGGCAATGAACTCAGTGTATCATGGTTATAGAACACTCAAAACAAACAGAAAATATTTTTATAGGGGAATTTTTGGGAAAGATAACCCTACGACACTATATATAAATACTGTATAAATGTATGCAGATTAAAAAAAAAAGAAAACGAGTTTAAATCATGATGCATAAAAATCTCGTGTTATTGCTTTCATGTTCTGTGGGTTGTACAAAATTGTCATTTTAAATCAAGGAATTTCAGGGAGAGCACTCATGAAAATGAAACAACGAAAGACAGTCAAAAGTTGTCTTAGAACGGAAAAAAAGACACATTTTAGCTGCCCTTCAAAGTAAAAAACAAATGTGCAATGGATGCAGGTTTTGTGTGGTCAACTGTTGTATGTCCCTCCTTTTGTATGTCACGTTTAGATTGTAAAATATAAGAAAGATATTCGTATGCATCATCAGCATCAACAAACTCCATTTGAGTGAGGGCTTAAATCCTCTCTTGCCAAAGCCCTGAACAGAGACCTTGCTGTCTTGTTGTGTAGCGCATACATGTCACCATAGAGGTCGAGAAGTTTTGGCTTCCAAGACCTGTCGAGACACCAACTATAAAGTGAGTCGTGTGATCGAAATGGAAAGTGCACTTAATTTAAATCATGATCGAATATTTTTTTAAAAATTTATATATTTATCGCAATTCAGTGGCGTAGCTAGGAATTTGCCATCATTTGGGGGCGGGGAGGGGACTTGACCTCATTGGGGCCCCGCATTTTGCGTCATATTTAATATTTAATGCAAAAGAAATACCACAACAATTTTGAACACTCATTTTGGGGCCCCCTACGAAAGGGGGATGTTCAAATTCTCTCTCCCCCCTCCCCCCACACATTCATACTTATGCATGTTCAGTGCGCGGTAGGCTACTTCAATAAATTAATTAAGCGAAATTGTTGGGGAGAGTTAAGTATCAGGGAGGTTTCCGTGATCATTTTAGGTGGTCAGTTCATGCAGCTCTGCTTTCAAGGGAGCTCTGGTTCCAATCCTTGTAGAACATTTTGAAGATTCTTATTATTGATGAAGTTTTGTCCTGTTTGATTTTAAATGAGAAATAACGCCAAAGGATTTTTTTTTAAATTTTATTTTTTTAAACGATAAAAAAGAAGACTTTTGACTTTTGTATAATCTTAGCATGAGATTATCTGGCAGACATAGAGAATAGAGCGGCTAAAAAAAGGTTGATTATTTCAAGGAACACAACTGTTATCATCGTAGAGAATTTTTATTTTAACGAGTGCTTTCCCTTACATGTAAATGGTGTCACAGACCTGAAACATACAAACTATTGGACTGTATCATGACCTCCGTGACCCTATATCGAAGGTGTCGACTGTATCCACGCTCCTATCTATATATTCTTAGTATTAAACCTCAAGACTACATCACAATAAAAGGATGGTGAAGGAGAAATGTAAATAACACACACACACACATCCTTTAAACCCCATACATTAATTGTGATACACAATGTGTAGAAATGCCGGTCTTGAGATGTGCGTTTAAATTGTTAATTCGATATACAAATTCATTGTATTTATTTTTTTTTTAAATTGTATTTATTATTAGATTTATTTATATCGGTACGGCATTGTCTTTACTTAACAAATAGTATCACTCTCTCTCTCTCTCTCTCTCTCTCTCACACACACACACACACACACACACACACATTACACACACACACACAAATACGAAAGGCTTGATTTAGGGATCCCATTGCAAGACACGAATTCTGGTCCCATCGGTAGGTGGAATAAATCCAAGTCGTTTGACCAGAAAGACAGTCGCAATATCGCATTGCGTAGTTCATGAGTTAGACTCTTGTGTTACTGTTACTGTTGGCACTGTCGAAACAACAAAATCATGTATCCACCCCTGCCCCACCCCCCTACTTTTGTTTTGAGTCTTTTCTTTATCAAGAGTGTTTGAAACTTAAAACTATTTCAATTTCATTGATAGGCCTTGTGTTCCCCCGGTCTCTCTCTGTTTCATTCTTTGTATGTGTGTTAGTATGTCCAGGGTTTTAAACTGATGAAGTTGGCAATAACAATATATAAAGGAAGGGCCGAGCGCAGGGGCGGACAGGCTATATGGGCATTTGGGCCGGTACCCAAATGAGCCGGTAGGGCCACCGAAATGGCCACAGCGATGTCACTATGGCACATATAAAATTATTAAAGGTTTTACAATATTCTCTTATAAAAAGGCCTTCTGTTTGAAAACAAAATCTTTCACAGACTCTACAGTGTAATAATATTTTAATTAAACACATTTTACGAAATAATGTAATAGCCTTTATCCGAACTCCGAAGGCAGTGTTACTAGAAGTCTTCATTCTTTTAGGCCTTAAGGCCTACATTCCTAGCGTTTAAAAAGCAACATATGGCCTATATAGAGTTGACTTTATGCATGCACATCGATACATTATCAAACATAATGATTTAGAGGTAGGCCTAGAAATGGATGCCCATCATATGGTATAGAGTACAGAGTTTGTGGGCTGGATTGTATAGAAATGCCCGGGCCGATTTTGACAGCCAGCCCGCCCCTGGGCAGAGGTATTCAATTAGTTCAGACCATCAAACATCAGCAGAGGGTCAAGGGTGATGCTGATCTGAGGTGCTAACAATGTTATCACCCCCACTGTCACCTCAAACAACTCTTTGCCAGGGGCGTCTACTCGTCCTCCCTTCTCTCTCTCTCAAATGCTCTGGTAATATCTTGTACTTTTAAATCATGCACTCGCTCGTTTGAATATAAAACTAAAATAAATTTTAAAAAATAGCCTAAGGCTATTAAAATTGTGAATAATTTCAACACGACCTACGACGGCCCCTCTCTTTTTTTTATGCACAATATACACAAATATTTGCACGCGTTTTTTGAAAATATAATTACTATGGAGTGCAAGTTTGGTTTTATTACTGACAATGAAACTTTCGCCATTTTTTTTAAACAAACAGCGCGTAAATATTGTTGCATTTGTAAGAGAAAAAACACTCGAAGCCCGCCTTGTTAATAGCTGTATGACACAGTCCAGGGAGATACTCGCGCGTATTCGACCTTTTCAGACAGTGTGCAGGGGCTCGCATAAAATGGGGTGGAATTCGGCAGTCCAAACTAAGCGCTCGCTAGCATGTAATAATTGCTGCCATTCAGGGACTGGCGGAAAGTGTGAATAGGATTTATTGCCCTTTCTTCTGAAACGTTTCAGGTGGTTAGAAAGAAAAAAAAAAGTCATGAAGTAAAAAAAGGGGGAGGGGGGAGCTGGTGGAGGTGTGAAAAAAAAATTAAAGGACGAGGTGAGCTGGGGGGGAGGGAGGTAAGATGCATACAAGCTTCAAGTGTAAGAGAAGTGTTTTCATTTGAATGATTCGCTACATCACCTCTTAACAAAACAGAGCCCAGGTCACACGGATAAACAATTGGCGCTTTGCTTTGTAAAGAGAGAGAGACAGGGAGAGAGGGAGAGAGAGGCATAGAGAGGCAAAGACACAGTGAGAGAGAGAGAGAATGACAGAGAGAGAGAGTCAGAGAGAGAGAGAGGAGGAGACAGAGAGAGACACAGACAGAAGAGAGTGAAAGAGAGAAATAGAGAGGGAGAGGGGAGATAGAGAGGATAGAGAAATGAGAATAATGTGATAGAGCGATTGGGTGAAAAGGAGAGAGAAGGGGGCACGACTAATGCGTGTGAAAGAGAATACAAGAGAGAGAGAGGGGAGAGAGAGAGAGAGAGACATCTATAGACTACCTCACTACCACTGCCTTTAAAAAAAAAAGAGCATAGGCCCATATCTCTACATTTCTAATCTTAAAATCTACCAAAAAAACAATTAATTGCATCATGGGCGTAGCCAGGGGGGGGGGGTTTTGGGGTTCAAACCCCCCCCCGAAATGAAATCCCCCCCCTTGGGGGGGGGGATCGGAATTTAGTGAATGATTTTGTGCTTTGATTTTGTTTATTTTAGGTGAGATTTTAATACTAAACCATCAATTGCCCCAGCACAACCAATGGGGTTTTGAGTTTAAAACCCCTTACCAGGGGGTTTTGAGTTTAAAACCCCCTACCAGGGGGGGTTCGAGTTTAAAAAACCCCTACCAGGGGGTTTGAGTTTAAAACCCCCTACTAGGGGTTTTGAGTTTTAAACCCCCCTACTTGGGGTTTTTGCAGTTAACCCCCCCCTCTTCTATAAAACAAAACAAAAAAAAATGCAAACGAAAATCCCCTAATTCCAAGAGCACAGTTAAGGAAGATTTTGATTTTAAAACCCCCCTCCAAAATTTACGATAAACCCCCTCTTCAATATAAAAAAAAAGTTAATTACGCACTCAAAATGTTATGAGCGTAGCTTAATGGGTTTTGACTTAGTTTTTAGTTTAAACCCCACTTCAGCGGGGTTTGAAGGTAAAAAATACCTCTTTAATAATAAAAACAAAGCAAATTATACACTCAGAATGTTTTGAGTGTAGTCAAAGGGATTTTGAGTTTAAACTCCCCTCCAGTGGAGTTTGAAGCTAAAAAGTACCTCTTCAATATAAATAAAAGCAAATTACTCACACTAAAATCTATGAACGCAGCCAAAGGGGTTTTGAGTTTAAACCCCCCGCCAGGGGGGGTTGAGGCTAAAAAATACATCTTCAGTGTAAGAAAAAAAGCAAATTACGCACTCAAAATGCCATGAGCGTTGCCAAAAGGGGTTTTGAGTTTAAACCCCCATTCAGAGGGGTTTAATGCTAAAAATACCTCTTCAATATAAAAAAAAAAAGCAAATTACACACTAAAATTATTTGAGCGTAGCCAATCCAATCGGGGGTTTTGAGTTTAAACCCCTCTTCTACAGATGGCGTTTGTTTAAAGTTTAAAACCCCTCCAGATGGTTTTGAGTTTAAGATCCCCCTACAGAGCATTTTGAGGTGGAAAACCCCCAACAGATGATTTTGACGATAAAACTTCCCTTTTCGATATAAAATCTAAAGCAAACTACAGTCACTTAATTCCAAGAGCGTATTCAAGAGTGGTTACACATTTTTACCATTGGCAGGGCTCCCTTAATAAACTGTAGTGAATAGTCATCTGCCGAAATTGAAAAACACTATGTGACTCAACAAAGATGGCTTAGACAGATTTTAGTAGTCAGTTATAGAGATCGGGTTTAAATCAAGGAAATCCTATGCCGAACTGGGAGTCGACCCTTTAGTAAGATTGTGAGAGAGCGAAGCATGAGGTTTGCGGGACATGTTCTCCGACAAAATGAATTACGCATAAGAAGAGTTGTAATGATATCCTAGTACAACTTGACGCCACTCATTCATTGAGGTCCTCATGGCATGTGGGAAGAGGCTTCAGACATTAGGCTACCAGTGACAGATTTTTATGGAAACAGCTTGACGTCAAATGCTCCGAACGGCGCGGTAGGGTCTAAGTCAGTAAGAATAGCACATTAAGTTTTTGAAATAAAACTTTTTAATAGCAGGAAAATGCACTGTAGATACCTCAGAATATGCATTTTGTTGGCTTTCAATACCAGAAATAGTACTTGGCGGCGGGGCTTCGCCCCGCGCTGGGGGAGCTCCTAGCGCTCCCCCAGACCCCCTTGCTAGTATTGGCGGGGAATCTACAATTTTTCCACTTACTCATGGAAGAACCTATTCTAGGGCACAATAAACGTCTTCCGAAAGAATGAAGGGTCAGACTGCAATAAAGATTATGTACACACACACACACACATAAATACATAAAAAAAAAATTCGCGGGGGGGGGGCCTGGGGGGGATCCCCCCCCAAACCCCCCCCCCCCCCCCCGAAAAAAAATCCTGGCTACGCCCATGAATTGCATTAAAATAGATCTATCCCTTTGAGATTAATCTGCTAATTGACATAGCAAATAATGGTAGACATTTTCTTTTCCAGAATGTTTATAGACTACGTTCCATCTAATTGTAAAAACACGAGGAAAGAACGAGGGATTTAACGAGTCAGTTTATATCTTGTGAGACAATCGCGTAACTTTGTTTTAGCCCTTAGATTAAAAAAAAAAAAGAATATGTATTTATAGAACTAGCTATAAGACTAACTAGAAATAAAATGAGTTTATCACGGCTAGTACTGCAGTCTATTTATACAGCTACATATGCTGACATTGTTTTGTAAGCTTTAAAGTCCCAAGTTACAGTACGTATCCGAAACTGTTGGTATGTTTCGGTATACCTATGCTTATGTTAGGCCAGGCCTCATGCTTAGTCAGTCAGGTTAGCCTAAATCAGCCTAGCTAGCTGCGGGTACTGCGAGAAGGGGGGAGGTAAAATGAACAGCACAGGTTGTGTCCCAACCAATAGGCGCTCGGAGAGCCAAACAGTAGCGGGTTTTGATTGGCTCGCTTGAGATAGCTCGCGTGGAAGCGTAGCGCCCTAGCGAGACTCTGAAAATGTGGAATATTTTTTCCTAACACAGTGATTTCAGACCTCGCTAATACATGGGTAGTTAGATGAGGCCACTGTTTATGTCTATTTTATTAATAAATTAGGTCAGATCATACTGATCGGAAGGAATATTTGTGTGATAATGGATCCACCGAGGTAAATGATTCTATTCTCGACTCGATCAAACACATTGATAACATTCTTTGTGAGTTTCTGTTCGTCTTTGTTTTCGATCGAAGGTGCATTTTTGTTGGACTAACCTCAAACATGGCGGCTACTCAGTTCTCGAGACTTGGATCTCCGAGTTCTCTTATCGTGCTAGTGGCCATTGTAATATGTATTCTCAGTCTGTTAGATTATGGCCACTGCGTGAGCAGTAACCAGTACACAAAGGAGTCGGAATACGTTGCCACCCACGGAAAATGTGAAAAAATAAATATTCCATTGTGCAAAGATATACAATACAATGAGACCATTATGCCCAATTTATTGGGGCACCAGAAACAGGACGACGCAGGCCTTGAGGTGCACCAGTTTTTTCCTTTGGTTAAAGTTCAATGCAGTAAACAGCTCAAATTCTTCTTATGTACCATGTACGTTCCAGTGTGTACGGTCCTGGAAGAGGCTATCCCACCTTGTCGGTCCTTATGCAATGAGGCAAAAACTGGTTGCGAGGCTCTTATGAACAAGTTTGGCTTCGAATGGCCAGAAACACTCAAATGTGAACAATTTCCCGTGACTGGATTATGCGTTGGCGAGAATAACACTGATACTCCTACTGAGTCCAACAAATACCCATCTGGAGGACAAGCCAGTACTACCACGCCTGGCAAAATCTTTGGTATACCAAATCTTTTTGTTTGTAACTAGACTATATAGTTCTATATGTAGATGAGACTAGATGAAGATAGATCTAGAATTCTAGATATAGGTATATTATATATATATAGATCTATATATATAAATACAGACATTACTTCAAAAAAGGAGATGATTACATCCTACGCATCATGCATTCAGTCAATGACTTAAATTCTGCCAAGTCACTGGTTTTCCTGGCTAGCTCAGGCAACCCATTCTATGCTCAAATAGCACTAGGGAAGAAGGAGTATTTGTACAAATTTGTCCTAGCATATGGGATGAGAAATGTGCCTTTATCTTTGTGTCTTTCTGAGTATTTTATTAAATTTTTGTATTTGAAGATAATGGTTCAGTATTTTATGTATATAATATAATTGCTACTTTACTTTTGCGTCTTCTGTCCTGAAGGCTTTCTAAATTTAGTGATTTAACTAAATGTGTTACTTTAGTGACAAGTCAAATGTGAATGTTCGTTGTTATGAATCTCACTGCTCTATTTTGTGTCTGTTCCAGTTTCTTAATGTTTTCTTGAGTTGAGGGGTCCCAAACATAGGATGCATATTCTATTATTGGCCTAACCAAGGTTAAATAACATTTTAGTTTTATGTTCTTATATATATATATATTTATAGCTTTTATATAGTGCTACTTTCATGCTTATACTACTTATAGCATGCTCAGAGCGCTTTGGTCCAATCTCATTTGTGGACCAGTGAGGGGGGCGGGGAAGGGGGTATCTAGGAGTTGGTTTTCCGTGCTGCATTTAGACGCTCAGTAAACACAACTCTGCCCTAGTCGGGTGTCGAACCTCGAGCCCCTTCTAGGTAGCCAAGCCAAATTCAAGCGCACTTAGCCTCTCGACCACGCTTCCCACTATTATTTATTATTATTATTTGATTTATAGAAATTTCTTTTAATAAACCCTAATGCTTTGTTTGATTTTTTGATAGTTTCATCAATATGGGGATTCCATGATAGTTATACATTTATTATAACACCTAGGTATTTTGCGTTTTTAGTTTGTGTTACTGGTTTACCATGAATAAGATAAGTGGAATTAATTTGTTTTGATTCCCATTTCTGTAATTCATCTAATTCTCTTTGTAAAATTTCTGTATCTTGTGTTGTTTTTATTGTTCTATGTATTATACAATCGTCTGCGAATAATCTGACTTTTGTTCCTGAACTAATGTAATTTGGTAAATCGTTTATGTAAATTAAAAATAGTAGTGGACCTAAGACTGTTCCTTGAGGTATGCTTGAGTTGACTTTATTGGTGTTGATTTAGAGCCATTTATTATTACAGGTATATGTATGGATCTATATTCTACCATAAAATTTAAAATCTAAACACTATTATTGGAGTAAAGATGGCTTATCAAACACCCATCTTTGTATACCATATAGATCTATATCAAACACCAAGAAACAGTCTAATGCCCACTTCTGTTTCTAATTTACAAATTACCTAATGGCATTAGTTTAGGAACAATAGTCAGATTATTTACAGGTGATTGCATAATATATGATAATAATAATAATCATAATGGCAATGTCTTCAATTCTGAAGATTAAGGATGAGTACATTGTTTTACATGACTATGCAAATCCAGTTGCCACCTGCATATTTTTCCACTTCTCATGCAGATAAAGCATATGTGATATTATATTGAATAAAAAAAACAACACAAGATACTAACATTTTACAAAAAGATTAATAACAAAAGTCAGATTATTTGCAGGCGATTGCATATTATTAATATATAGAATTAAAAAAACAACACAAGATACTGAAATTTTACATAAAGAATTAAAAGAATTACAGAAATGGGAATCAAATTGGAGCATGCCTTCCACCCAGTAAATAAATAGGAATAACTAGAAAACTAAAACAAAAACTCCATATTCGTGGGAAACCAGTCACACATAATAAAAACTCAAAATATCTTAAAAAAGAAAAGTTATGCAACCACCATATTGATGAAATTATTTTAAAAAAATTAAACAAAGCATTACAGTTTATTAAAAGAGATTTCTACAAATCAAATAAGAACATAAAACTAAAATGTTATTTAACTTTGGTTAGGCCAATACTAGAATATACACCTATGTGCATAAAACATAAAGAAAGTAGAACAAATGCAGTGAGATTTATAACAAACAAGTTTTCTGATTTTATTAGAATTATTAAAATCACTTAACTTAAAGACACTTCAGGACAGAAGAATAAAAGGAAAGTATATAATTCGTCCATCATGGTATGGTTCGATGAGGACCACTTTGTTATCCAGGGGGCTGAGGGCTTTGCACTGGGGTTTTATTTCTTCTCATGTGGCTTGTGAGACCTATGTGAGCCCGTAATGTTCAGCTGCACACTAAACCATAATTTACATTAGAAAAACAAAACCTTATAAAATACCCAGAAAGACACAAAGATATAGGCACATTTCTTATTCAGTATGCTAGGACAAATTTGTACTATTGCTCTTTCTTCCCTAGTGCCAATAGAGAATGGAATATTTTCCTGAATCAGCCAGGAAAACCCAGGACTTAGCAGAATTAAAGCCACTGATTAAAATGCATGACTAGATTAACACATGAAATGCATAATATCTGTAATCTTTAAGATAAGATTTATAGATCTATCTATCCTGTTTGTTTGTTGTTATAATAGGATTATAATTATAAGATTCTAGATTATTAAAATCTAGATCTAAATACTCATATAGTTTGTCCATCGTGGTTCGATGATGACCACTTTGTCATCCAGGGGGCTGGGGGCTTTGCACTGGGTTTTTATGCCTCTTCATGTGGCTGATGAGACCTATGTGAGCCCTCAGCAACCTGTGCGCCAGTTTTCACAGTGCGACGCCATGATGCTCTGTCATGTGCCTCTGTCTCCCAGGTGCCTGGGTCTATGCTGAACGCCTTCAGAGAAGCTTTGAGGGTGTCCCTGAAGCACTTTCTTTGACCACCTTGCGAGCGCTTATTCCTTCGCTTAATACTAATTACTCATCTAAATACTCATAAAGAGATTTTCACTAACTTTATACATTTTTGATTTTGTCAAAGATCCTAGTTCTTGAAGTCTAGATCTATAAAATGTATATAATATGGAATCTATATAATAAAAATGATGTTTAATTTATTCTCCTAGATTGAACTAGATCTGGAGTCCTAGAACATAGAAATCTGATATCACAGTGCTAAAAAGTGCACACACCTTTTAAAATAAATTTCATAACACTTATAAAATTCTGTATTTTTATATTTTTTTTGCCTAATATATTAAATAGTATACTATACATTAGTTAGCTATTTATAGTTATAGATTTTCCTGCTTCGCCATGTGAAATACTGCTGTATTGATTTTTGAACTTGAAGACAAGCCCTTTTATTACTTCTTTGGTAGAGTAACTGCTTCCTTAGTGATTTGACTCTTTCTCTCCGTAATTATTTATCACATTCTGGTGGAATCAACGTTGGTATCGTCAGTTAGGAGAGAAAGAGTTAATAGATTAGTTAGATTTAACACACTGTGACCATATGAAATTGGATTTAACAATATTTATCGTATTAACATTTTTTCGTATTTCGCATTGGGGCACCACACAAGATCTGTCAACCTTCTTTCCATTCTTCTCCATCAAATGCCTTTGATAGAATTTCATTCTGATATTCTTTATGAAAATATTATTGAAACCTGCCTTTTACCTGCCTGGGTGGACCACTTCAGGGGCCGATTTTGAGTTTGTGCTTCCACACAAACTGTCTTTGTAAATTTTTTTTTTTTTTTTTTTTCAATTAAAAAAAGTTCACAAAGGAGAAGACACACCATACAAAGTTCATACATCTTGATCCTTTTCACCATCCCTAGTCAACCAGTAGTACTGATACAATTTGAGAGAATGAGTGAGGGATGAATGGGTTATTGTACTATTGGCTCTTGCCCTCATGGAGAGAAGTCCCCCACTTCACTGTGACTTAACATAGTTATAATGAACCAGGTGGCGGTTGTTTTCAAAGATTTTTCTGACTTTGCTGTGGCTTTTTGTTCAGAAAATTCATTTGAATATGGTAGGGTTGTGTGTGCAAGTGGTCCAGCAGTTTGGATGTCACATTGCCTTGCCAACACAAGTTATTGCATATATTAGCAGATTTTGAAAAGTGGCTCTGTAAAAGTTAACCAAGATGTTATTTTGTTGTTTAAAGCTGTTAAGTTTGTATAACAAAAAATAGCTGCTGCGTGATTTTGTTTGCAACATTATCATAATGCTCTTCCCATGAAACCTTGTTGTTAACAATGACACCCAGATATATATCTGTATAAGTTCACTAGTTGTATCTTTATATTGTTTATCTGCAGTTGTTTTTTCTTTCTGAAATTTGAGTTCTTAGTTTTTGTGACTTTTCAGTTCTAAAAAGTTGTCAATGCAGGCCCAAAACTGTATACTTAACTTTATCAACCATACATGGAGAATTAGAGACATACCACAGGAATGGAGAACTGCAAACATAATACACATTTAAAGAAAAATAAACCACCAGGAGACCCAAAAAGTTATAGGCCAATATCTCTAACATCCAACATGGCAAAATGGCAGAAAAAATGATCAATAACAGACTTTATTGGTGGCTAGAAAGTACTTGCTCACTCCACAATGCACAAACTGGCTTCAGGAAAGCAAGTAGAACAGAAGACCACCTCTTTCGTTTTATCCAGGACACAGTAGAAGGGTTTCATGAAAACAAGCACACTACAGCAGTATTTATAGATTTGCAACAAGCCTATAATAGAGTGGAGAAAAGGTTTATTTTTGAAGATGAAAAAAATGACCACCCATGGAAGAATGTACAGCTGGATCAGGGCATTCTTAAAAAAAACAGAACCATCCAAACCAGATTCAAAGGTGCCATCTCTAGTAAAAAAAAATGTTAAAAGAAAGACTACCATAAGGTTCAGCCCTTAGCTGCACTCTCTTTCTAATCATCATGAATGACCTCCCGGACCTCATTTCGGTCAAAAAATCAATTTACACAGACAACTTCTTAAATTGGACTACAGAGAAATATCCAGTGCTGACTAGATCCAAACTAAATAGAGCCCTCACAACTATCTCCACGTATTCAAAATTATGGAAAATGGATATAAACAAAGAAAAGTCAGTTTATTCCATCTTTAGCCACAGCAACAAAATAGCAAAAAGAAATTACATCCTAAAAATAGACTCACAACCAATAAATAAAGAAGAGAATCCAACATATTATGTTTAATCTTAGTGATGCCTTTTCTTTTAAATCTGCCATAAAGTGTTTTAGAGACAGTCTTTGGTCTAATTTTACACCAAGACAAACACCTAGCAGGAACATCCTGGGGAGCTGAAAAGAAAACCTTAAGACACTGTATATTACACTGTATATATGTCAGATCTGTAATGGATAACTGTCTCTCCATACATGTAGCTGCCAATAAAACCTATCAGTCTTCATTAGACAAAATCCAAAACCAAGCCTTGCATCTAATCAGTGGAGGTATGAGAACTACTCCCACAGCAGCCTGTGGAATAGACTCCAATATTGAACCTCTTAAGTTAAGGCGCATCAGAGCAGCATTAGAAGCTATTGAGAGATACACAAGGCTGGAGGACAATCATCCAAATAAACTACTAACACAGAAATAGGAAAAACAACCTAAAAAAGCAAAGGACTCTGATCCAACTTACTGACGAACTAGCCCTAAAACACCACCTACCCAATAACAGAGAAAAAATTTACCAGATTTTCAAACATAACGCCCGGTCTCAACTACCCTAACCAACAACCAACCATTAAAACACATTTGCTAAATAACACCCTAACAAAAGAATCAAATCCACTGGAGCTCAAAGTAGGCACGCTCGAAACAATTGAAAGCTATCCATATAAATATATATACGGTACTGACGGATCAGCCTTCAAAGCCACCATCAATGCTGGTCTTGGTGCCTTCCTGGTCTTCCCCAAAAATAAATACTTAAAAATAACTGCACCCTGTGGAGTTTACTGCTCCAACTTCCAATTGAAGCAATTACCATAGCATTACAGACAGTAGAAAACATGCAATCACCATCAGATATTGTTGTCTTTACAGACTCCTAATCCACTCTGCAAGCACTTAACAGCAGCACCTCAAACAGCCCAAGAGAGTTGACAACACTAATTGTAATAATCCATCAGATGATATCAAAATTAAATATCAATATCAGACTAAAGTGGATCCCTGGACACATTGGCATCATGGGAAATGAAAAGGCAGATAAACTATCAAAGGCAGGATCATCTAAGGAACAACCATATAGACCTGTAAACTACCTCATCCTGAGGTCAGTGTTTGTCAACAATCACAAAGAGGAGTGGCTCAACCAATGGGCATCAGGAATCACAGGCAGAGCCATTTACAAAGAAATGACCATCGCTAACAAACTGGACAGTATTAACTTCCTCCCCCACAATGAACGATCTACAATTTTCCAACTAAGAACAAGACACACACCTCTGTTAAATTAGAAAATACGAAAAACATGCATATATGTGACCCTGCCGGACCAAGTAAAACAAAGGACGTTTGGGCCACGAGGCCTTCATCAGCTACAAAACAAACAAAAAATAAAAAACAATTAACACAAAATAGTCTTAAGTTAACTTATCTGTCCGATGTTGTTCTCTATCGAGGCAGAAAAGAAATGAGCTACGCTGGTGTAAAAGCGCTGGAAAACGGAAGGGGGCGGAGATGTCAGGCAAAGATGAATGGGGAAAGGGGGTACCGTAGTGTTAGTGCCCATCGTGTATTAAATAAAAGTGTGCTGGTTGTTGATCCCGTTAGGTTGGAGGGTGCCTGACATGTAAATAAGTTTGTTTTCTATCTGCAGACGGGTGTTTTTGTCGTTGCATTGTTGTATGGCAGTGACGAGGAGGTCGGTGGTACCCCTATGATGTGTTTTATTAAAATGGATAGAGACGGGCTTAGTAGCAAAGTTACGTATGTCTCTAAGGTGTTCTTGGAGTCGTGTTTTTAAGGTCCTGCCTGTGTTTCCAATATAAACCATCTGACTGATGAAGGCCTCGTGGCCCAAACGTCCTTTGTTTTACTTGGTCCGGCAGGGTCACATATATGCATGTTTTTCGTATTTTCTATACAGTCGTTTACCCCTGCAGCAGTAAATCTTTGTTTTTTTGAGTCTCTGTTAAATTACCATCTGAACATAAGAAATTCCACACAACTCCCCCTTTGTTGACACTGCGCCCTTCCTAATCCACCTTAGGCAGACCCTACTTCCACTACAGCCCAACATAACCAACACCCTGTACGGCAGTGCTGAACAACTGAAGAAAACA
Source organism: Biomphalaria glabrata (assembly GCF_947242115.1). Taxonomy (NCBI): domain Eukaryota; kingdom Metazoa; phylum Mollusca; class Gastropoda; family Planorbidae; genus Biomphalaria; species Biomphalaria glabrata. Next base: position 15,903,340 of record NC_074726.1, read on the forward strand.
GCCCACTAGTTTTCCTTGACACTTCTGCAAAGAGCTCACAGCTCAGCAGCAATAAAGCTGGCTAGAAGAAGTCAATGCAAGAGCTAGTTTGAAATTTTTTTTTTCAAACTTTGATACTGAGTTTCATTTCCTGGGATAAGACCAACTTTGGCAGTTTTATAGCAAATTTAATAAATTTAACTGTCATGTAGGCATTTTATGTCATTAGTGTTAAGAGTACAATACCAGAGAAAGTACATTACCTTGTGGAGCCTCTTTATATAGTACTCGAGTTAACCATGACTATCTAGTGGATTTTTTTGTTCCCATTTTATAACTACTCCCTTATGATTAAAGCACTTAAGATAAAACACTAATAGAAATGAGAAAAGTTAAATAATTGCAGCAAGTATAGTTATATCTTTAAATTGCAATTTTCATTTTAAATTAATAGGTTTAAACCTGGCTAATATGGACTAAAACTAACCTGAAATCTATCTTTTTTTTTAATCCTTTTTTTTTTTTTTTTTGAGTTCCCCCTATTTTTCCAAGATGTTTAGACAATTACAATGGTGGCATAAGAATTTTTTGTGCTATTTTTGCAAGACTTATATCAAGCCACTCTGTCTGGCAGAGTACTCTATTTTGTACATTGTCTGATCTTGGATCAAGTTGAAAGTTTTGCATTATTATTTATTTCTTGTACCTGACAAAACAAGAAGCAATAAAAAAAAATTTAAGCAATTAAGTTTATTAATTATTGGTAATTAATAATTTTATTTGGTATCAAACAAGGGAAAGAAATTGAACTTGACATGTGGCAGACACCCCCCCCCCCCCCTCTATTCCCAGACAAATGATAGGTCATGGGCCATTGAGAAAGCTAAAAAAACAATTTGTAAAAAATATTTCTAATCACACAGATTTATTATTGTTAGTCTAGATCTATTACAGATTTAATTATATAACTGATCCAAACTAATTGATACAATAACACTTCATTTTTTCTTTTTTTTTTTTTAAGTATTTTAAAATATTTTTCTTGTTTTATCATTTTGACTACTAAAACATTTTACTAGTTGAAATTCATCATGGTAAACGAAATTCATGACTAGGTCATATCTCATGCACTCTCCAAATTGGCTTGAGATGTGATGTCTATTAGCAGACTTTTTTTTTAACTTCACAAAAACAAAAGTTTGAGTCTTATTATGGGACACAAAATCTTTGATTAAATCATTTGCAGCAAGTTTGAATTGATGGAATTTACATAAATCTAAAATCCGAAAAGCTTATAATGTCATAATATCACATTTGATGTAAAAAAAAAAAAAAAAAAAGTTAGAATTCCTGTTATTATTTTATATTGTCATTTAAAACAACCATGTAAATCTTGATTTTTTTTTTAAATATATATTTTTTTTATAGAACTAATTTTTTTTTCCCATTCTTTTTGTTCTAGGTTCGGCTGCCTCAACAGACAAACGATTTCCTGAACTTGGATTTCCTGATCTTGGATTTCATTGTCCATCTGTGTTGACGGTTCCTGTTGGACTTGATTACCATTTAAAAGTTGGCGATGAAATTGTGAAGAACTGTGGTGCACCATGCTATGATATGTTCTTTGATGGCCATGAACGTGACTTTGCCAAGTGGTGGATTGGTATTTGGTCATGTATCTGTTTGGCGTCTACACTCTTCACTGTTCTAACCTTTCTTATAGATATGCAGAGATTCCGATATCCAGAGCGACCCATCATATTTCTATCAGGCTGTTACTTCATGGTGGCTATGGCTTATGTTGTTGGCTTTGCTCTTAGAGAAAAAATCTCATGCATTGATAATGTAGACCCACCCAATACAAACACAGATAAGAAATCAATGCTTCCACTAGTAACTCAGGGCACCAAAAAGGAGGGCTGCACAGTCTTGTTCATGATGCTGTATTTTTTCAGCATGGCCAGTTCCATCTGGTGGGTCATTTTAACCCTAACTTGGTTCCTAGCAGCTGGAATGAAATGGGGTCATGAAGCCATTGAAGCCAATTCTCAGTATTTCCACTTGGCTGCATGGGCTGTTCCAGCAATTAAAACTATTGCCATACTTGCCATGGGGCAAGTCGATGGTGATGTGCTCAGTGGTGTGTGCTACACTGGAATTTTTGATGTGGATGCTCTGCGAGGATTCGTTCTGGCACCACTGGTTGTGTATCTTATTATAGGAACATCTTTCTTACTTGCAGGATTTGTCTCACTTTTCCGTATTCGCACAATCATGAAGAGTGATGGAACCAAAACAGATAAACTTGAGAAACTGATGGTGCGCATTGGAATATTCTCTGTTCTCTACACAGTCCCTGCTACTATTGTCATTGCTTGCTACTTTTATGAGCAAGCTTTCAGAGACAAGTGGATGTTGACCTGGCACAGCCAGACTTGCACTTTATTTCGTACCAATTGCCCAAGTGGTGTCACATCAAAGCCCTGGCCAGATTTCAATGTTTTCATGATCAAATACCTTATGACTGTGATTGTAGGCATCACCTCTGGAGTGTGGATTTGGACTGGTAAAACCTTCCATTCCTGGAGGACTTTCTCCAGTCGCATATTTGTGCGAAGAAATAATGAATCTGTGGTGTAGTTTAATTAGTGAATTTATTTGTGTGTGAAATTGTGTATCAGATCACTTGAGAATAAAAATGCTTTAAAATGTACTGTCAAAAATGTGTGTAGATATGTGACTTCTTGGATTATGCTATTACAAATTCACTAATATATTTGTAGAGAGGATTTATTTTCTGAAAGTATTGGATTATTTATAATGTTTTGGACCAAGAAAAAAATAATGTAGTGACTGGTTCTGAGTTCAAGAACATCTGTTAGTGACTTATTTGGATTGTGTTTAGTACATTGATTCACATTTGTATGCTTCTTTTGTAGATAATGTGTTGATTGTTGGAAGTCATTTGTCAGTAAAATGAAACATATTTTTAATCTTTAGATAAGGAAGCATACTCTTGTGTAATTATTTTTGAAGTCACCATATATATTACATTTGCTTGGACTAGAATTATGAGTGAGAACTGTACAAAGCATTTCATTGGATGAAAGGAAACCAGACAATTTCAGCAAAGAGTGAGAATATTGGATCTTTATGTATATTTTGTGTTAAAATGGAATATTAACTTTTAGCACCATAAAGTACAAAACTCTCTTTAGTAACTTACAATTTACATTTTAGTAGTGCTGTCCAAAAAGTAAATTTTTTTAGTTCTCATATTTCATTTTGCTATTTTAATGATCCTAGAAAACATGTGCATGCTTAATGTTGATCAAGATGGAGACTTTTTAACAAAACAATGTCTTCTTACACATTGACTCCTTGTCATGCAAACATCAATTGTGTTAGTATGACATCATTTTGACCCACATTAGGGAAAAACAATCTGCAGTTAATGCTTTGTTTAAAATGAACATTATACAACAAACTATAATTCATACTAACATTAGATACATTTTTTTTCCAGGAGCATGTATGTTTTTTTTTTGTTTTTTTTTATTTTTATTTATGTTAATTTTAAAAGATTTTGTGGCTGCTAATTTTTTTTTCAATGTAATTTTCACGTGCATGGCAGGTAAGTTTGCATTCATAGACAATGCCAAATAATGGTCATCTACCTCAATATTAGCCTTTGAAACAACTTTGATTAGGTGACAGTAACTAAGCTTATATTGTGATATTTATTGTTGACACACAATGCTTTTTTTTTTTTTTTTAAACAAAATTTTGTGTGGGACTTCTGTAAAATTCACCAACTTTTCTAATGCTGCTATATAGGTTTTTTTTTGGTTTGTTTATGAATGTGTTAATCTTATGCTTACACCAAAGTTTCTTTATTGAAATTATATTTCAGAAATTGACTTAATTATTACTGGAAAAAAAAATCCCCAATAATGTGGGTATTAAAAAATATTTTCTTTTAATGTTCAAGGAACTAATGCAATTAATATTCTTCTGAGTGAAACATTTTACAGAATCTAAAGAAATGCCCTCCAATCAAAAGACTGTCACATTTTTGTCCTGTACTGTTCCTTTTTATCACTCAAGATGGACACAAGGATTGTGTTCTACATTTTCTTTTTGAAAGTTGTTTTTTCTATTCTATACCATAGTCTGTGTATGAACTCATTTCATGAACATGGTTGAACTTGTGACTGCCTGATGGTTGTACTTGTGACTGCCTGATGGTTGTACTTGTGACTGCCTGATGGTTGTACTTGTGACTGCCTGGTAAATGGGGGTCAGTTAGACAAAAACAAAAATATGTTCATTTTACTTGTTTTCCATTCAATAGAAATACAGAAGCCAGTAAAAAATGGTGGTACAACCAGTGAAAACTGTTTTTGTGTTTTCACCTGTTATGCTTCAAAACAAGGAGTTTCATTTATAATTTGTGTTGATTTTAGTGATAACAAGATTTTGAAAATCAAAGGAATTATTTTACTTTGGCAATTTTTTTCTTCCTTCTAAAAACATCAACTTTGAATTTATTGTTATTTTAAGGTGCAATGTCAGTATCATTATTTTCAGTAAGTTGTGTTGAAGAAAAAAAAAAGTTGAGTATGTTAAGACAATTTAAAATAATCAAAATACTGCCATACACATTCACATGTGAACAGTTCATTTTGATGACTTCATTTTAAAAAAAATCACCAGAGTTTTATGACTAGTTCTTCTGTAAAAGTACAAGTTTTATAAGTTTTATGATGTATGCATAACAGGGGAAGATCTCCTAGTCAATTCTGTTCATTTCTTCTTCTGTTCATAGTTACTATATTTGTCCATACATTTCTTATGTTCTCATTGTGTCCATACATTGTTTTTTCATCCATATGTCTACCTGCAGAGAGTCTTCTTCATTTAGTGCTTCATCATTGCAAGCGACTTTTTATTTGGGTTGTGTAGCCAAGTAAACTGTAATTTTATTTGTAAATTTGTACAAATGACCAGGAGTAATCCAAATCATGAATGATGTCATAAGCATCATTTATTGTGTAATTAAAAAAAAAGTTTTCTTGCTTGTCCTATTTGAAGTGAAATCAGAACTCAACCTGTTCCTTTGGTTGTGAAACTCTTAGATTTGGTTTTGTTCATTTTAATTGACAAAACACTACAAAATAACTTTTTCACTCCCATTTTTTTAAATTAGTGTGTGTTAAAATTTGTTACAATTTAAATTTTTTATGCCATTTTTTTTTTTTTTTTTAACAAACACTTTTTTTTTTAAATGTGAGAAACATGAAAACATTTGTTGAAACTCTTAATTCTCTGATCAAGGTAGCAAAGTAATGCATGTACTTGACAGGCCTACTAGCACACTGTCCTTGCCCAATATGGCAGGAAGTTTATAATCTTTAGTGTGCAAACAAACTGTTTAAAAAGTTTTTTTGTACATTTCACAAGCTTTAGTATTACAACAAAGAAGAGTAGAGTTTCTGTATATTTTTGTACAAATTTCAATCAGTTGATACACTGAGTATGACTGGAGCGAACAAAATTATTTTTTATTTATTGGCGAGAAGACTATTTTAAATCTGTACTAAAAACTTTCTATTCCCCCCTCCCCCCACCTTTTTTTTTTTTTTATTTGTTCTCTCATGTCTTTGTTCAAATGTCATTCAGATGTTACATGACATTTAGTTTAAAATTTAGAAAACATGTAATCCTTTCCATATTTTCATTGCGTTCTGATACCTTTTTTGAGTTTTTGAATTGGAGGAAATGATCCATTTTAATTCAATTGACTCACTTCAAGACACTTTAGGTTTTTGACACAGTTGCTCATGGTGAGCTCATTTGTTAAGTGCATTAGTTCAACAAGATTGATATCTCAATAGCACTTCTTGTAGCATTGTGTTAGTAAGTTTGGCATTTAACTATAGAAATAAAAAGCCCAGGTATTAAACTTAATTAAACCCATGATACTGCAACAAAAACAAGATGGAAACAAAAACAGCTATGACTTTTTGTGTATTTAGAAGTTGAAGAACTACATCTGCTGGTGGCCGTTGTTACTCTGTCTAAGCCTATAAGCAATAAAATGGTCTGTACCTTCAAACTTCTGGGAACTTTTGTTTCCATAAAATTGCAAGGAAGTCCATTTAATAATGTAACATTTATAGTCTTATCAGTTTTCCTCTGCTGTCTGAACAAATTATTTTGCACAATATTCATATTTTGATCCCAATATAGACACTGCTACCCACATTGAGTTCTAGTGATGTTCAACACAATTGTTAGTTATGAATAATTAAGCTAGAAGTATTAGTTTATATGCCCTTGCTCCTTGTAACTTACAAAGATATCTATAAGCCATTACTTCCTCCCAACGTCATTGTCTAGTTTCTTAGACATTCTTGTGGGATGCATCCAAACAATAGAGTCCCCCCCCCCCCAATTAACTCGTAGTTTTTTAAAATAACCACCCACCCAGCACTTGTGTTCTCTAAGTCCAGCTGCACTATCAGAGTGGGTCTGTCGCTAAAAATAAAGAATTCTGAAAACAAAAGTACTTATGTTGAATAGAGACGAAACTATTTTTAATCCTAATCTTTGGTTGTGCTATGAAGTATGAACATATTAAGTCTAGACCTTTAAGTTATCCCCCCCCCCCTTTTTTTTTATGGCTGTATTTTCTTTCAAGTGACCAGAAGACTGAAAGTGTTCATACGCGCTGCCATTTTATTTTCATTCATTATAATTACCATTATTATATTAATTTTTTTTTGTGCTTTAATGATTCAATGTTATGTGAATAAATCAGTTTAAAAAAATAAGATAATAGTCATCTTTTATCGAGACTTTAGTGTCGTTTTGTTATGTTGATATTACACTGCACAAAGAAAAACGACTAGGGGAAAAAAAGGCACATAACTTAAGTTTGGAAAACTATCAAGGACATTCCTGTGGAACAAAACATAGACATGGTAGTCCTAATGCCGCGGGAGTCCTTAAAAGCGACTTAGTGAAACACATCGACTCCAAGCTTAAACAGATTTACTGGGATTTTATTTGTGTTCACTGTGGAACAAAACAAGTCAATGTTCCTTCTTTATCTTAATGTTGATTTATGAATCGATTCACTTTCTCTGGCTATTACTTAACATTTCACAAAGTAGACATATCTTAAAACACTTTTATACGTTTGAAAGCGTTGGGAAATGCAGTACGCTAACTGAATGCCTTTATCGGTTGGGTATTTTCTGGCTAGTGAAAACTTCAAGGGCGTTTTGTTGTCAACGTCGTTTAGAAAAACCTAGATTCTTTCACGAGTCTGGGGCCTAAATATAATTTGTGAAACTTAGTTCCCAACAACTCATGAAATTCATGCTTCATTTTAGTAGTACAAGTATACACGCACAACGGTGGATTAAGGTTAGGCGGAGTAGCCTACTTAGTAAAGAGAGGACATTCATTCGTGAATAGTTTTAAGCAAGTTTTTACTACGCTGAATATACATGATAATATAGCAGATTCATAACATGCCCCAAGTAGACTGCCCCACCCCTTTTGTTTTTATTCGTTCAAACATTTAATAAGAACTTAAATTTTAAACCTTCAAATATTCTGTTGTAAAACTAAGGTTTTATAAAACTAAACTAAAACATTTTAAAAGTGCAATAGCTTTAGTACAATAGGTACCGGTATACTTCTGGGCATGACCCCCCGCCCTTAAACCAAACCTTGGCCTACTCAACCCACGTAGTCACTGTAGATTGCTACTTGAGCTTCTGTTTAAGATCATTTAACCAAATAAACTTTTTCCCGTACTACATTTCAGCTGTAAATGTTAGTACTGTTTCTATGTAAGAATAATATCTATACACACAAATAGCATCATTTTGTTGTTGAACCTGGAATTACTAGCCGCCCGTTAAATAGCAGTAGTACTAGTTGAACTGAAGGTTGAAGACTATACAACAGTTTAAGTTGGTGGTGGCTAGTGGTAAAGTGTTTGGCATCGACGGGTTCAAATACTGTTACAAAACTTCAGAATGGTTAGGAGTCCATTCAGCTTGAAGAGGGTGTGACCAGGCACCTAAATATATAACAGGCACGGACATACAGAAAGCAAACTTTCAAAACACAATGTCAATGTATTTGATTAAATGTAGTTTCATTGTAGGCCTGATTGTAGTACACATATTAGGGTTGTACTTTGTGAGTAGAAGAGCTCTGATTGAGTCAGTGCATAGTTTCTCTCATTTAACACCCAGTGCATAGTTTCTCTCATTTAACACCCAGTGCATAGTTTCTCTCATTTAACACCCAGTGCATAGTTTCTCTCATTTAACACCCAGTGCATAGTTTCTCTCATTTAACACTTGTGAATGCATACCAATTGAACAGAACATCAAATTTAGTGTCTTTTAATGTAGGCTATTTAGAAACATCTTGCGAAAGCAGTGGAATTTCTCTAAGGGTACCATCCATTTATTTAAATGTTCCTTAGGCATGTAGATTGAGGGCTTGTCATCAATGTATTGCATTCGTCTTTGCAGGCTAGTTGCCTTATTTACAGTGTTTGGGTTCGAAGTTCTTTCATTTCCTATGAAACAAAAGTTTCACTTTTTCTGATAAACAGAATGTAATTGTTTTGTTGATTGTTCAAACTTCCAGAGCAGACGTTTTTTCCTCTTCAATAGATGCAATTTCACCTAAAACACTGACATCTGTAAAAGCACAAATAAACTTATGATTAATTGTTCTAAAAAAAAGTCTTTAATCAACATCGGTGACTGATCTACGCTCAGAAAGTACGCCTTCAATGCAGGGAATAACTAAAGCATTCTTTCGATTGCCGGTAATAAGCTAAGCCTTCTGATTATGCTATGGTATAGTAACTGCTGATAAGTAATAGCCACAAACTGGAAGAAATCTTTCAGAGCCAACGTTAGAACAGCAGAAATAGAAAAATCGTTTTTAGCACAAAAGCTTCAACATCTTCTGCCAGAAAATCTGCATCATGTTACATACAATTGTGAAGAATGTGAGCTGACTGACAACAAACGGTTTCTTAAGCTCAGTTTTCAATAGTGAAAACACATTCTGTTTCCTGTTAATGCCTCCAAAGTTTATATTGACTTTGTTTCCATGCAAACGCAACACACTTCGATGGACCAATAACATCATGTATAATTGTTTTTGTTCTGGCACATGCAATGTTCTTAGTAGTTTCCGAATCTTTTTCCGTATTAACTTTATGCACAGTCCATCGACTTATAAAGACTGATGATGCTTGACAATGTAATACGCTATACAGAATACTTGTTACTTCAGAATACGCTAATGTTACTTTAGAATTCTCTGTTACTTCCGAATACGCTAATGATACCTCACTTCTTCTATTCTAAGTAGCTTTTAACAACTTTAACTGAACTTTTGTTGCCGTAAGGTATCCAAAGAAGAGTGTAGAGAAACCTTGAGAAATAGGCTGCTCACGAAGTGTCAACGTAATATGTACCGGTACAGAGAATCGCTCTACGGAATAAATAATATAGTCAGATCGCTCTATCCAGTGATAGTACTCATTTAACGATTTTACTTAAAAACATTTTTTAAAGTCTTGATGATCAATATTAATTCTCTGTCTCTTTCTCTCTCTCTCTCTCTCAAGAGTTTTTTTTTAAACGTATTCTCGTATTACCGGTATATTCCCGGGTATATAAAAAAGACCCTGTTAGTCCCACGCTCTACATCTAGACCAAGGATCTAGCGTCTATACCAATGCTATTTTGTGAGATTTGATATCGATTGGTCCTATTCCCTTCCACCCCACCCCCTCCAACGTGAACGGTTAGTCATTCCACTGGATAATGTTGATTTTTTTTTTCGGCCGATATTTCTATCCGATAGCGCGACAGAGTGTGAGGAATCAATAGAAAATACATTCTCCACACGCGCACACAGACACGAGGGATAAACAAACTGTCAGGATGTGGCTGTGACTCGCCTCTTGCTTTAATAAAGGATCATATGTCCAAAAGAACTGGAAAGGGAGACTATTAGCTGACGGGTAGCACCAAACGAAATTCAGCTGTTGGTGAGATCTACTTGCTTATGCACACATATCACTCACTGCTTAGAATAATAATTACATTCAAAATAGCAATCACAACGACATCAGAATATTTGTTTCAAACAAAATCTATAGTACAAGCTCCAACACATTCATTCATTAACACATCACTATGCCCCCCCCCCCCAACCTGTTATTATTTGCCTTAGATCTAGAACAACTTGGATAGGTTCACGAGCGGAACCATAGTGGTTACATTTAGCGACAACTTTTAGGCGCAAGTTCGACCCAATATATTTTTGAAGCCAACATATCGAAAGTACAAGATTTTCCTTCCTTTTTTTAAGCACTATTTAAACTCTTATTGTGTGTGTACATTTCTCTTTGGCGAGAAACCTGCTTTTGTAAACAATGTATAAAATATTTTATTTTTGGTCATCTGAAGCCTACAAACTCTAATGGGTACCTGACATTAGTTGGGGGAAAGGAAAGGCGGTTCTTCGCTATACTGGCCACATGACACCCTCATTAACCAAGGGCCACAAAAATGGATGACCTTCACATCATCTGCCCTGTGGGTCTGAAAAAGAAACTTTACTTTTACTTCTATGAAGCCTACATTGAATACCGTAGTATTTGTGTGTGTACAAGCTTATAAAAACAAAATGGAATGTAGATATAACTACCGGGACTACCAGTAGATCTTTTTGTGTGTTGAGGGTGGGGGTAACAAAACAACAATTTCTTGGCTGAGAAAGCGTTACGACGCCAGACTGATATAAAAAAAAAGGGTCCGACCAAAAGCATAACAGAGATAATGAAATACTAAAAGTCAGTGGTTGTAGGTAAAATTACTTTGTAGGGGTAGTGCCTGTGAACGTTAGAAAAGTGAAACTAGAATTCTCAGGCCAGACGTATGTCGTGATTGTCTGTGGGGGGTTCTAATTCAACGTAACATTCCATAAATCATGAACCAACATTATGTTAGGGGAGCGTTTCAAGTGGGGTGGACATGTTTAGACCACAATATGATGTGAGCGTTCGATGCGCAGGATACAATTTGAAAACAAAAGTCTCTTGGGTTGACGCACTGCTGTACATCTGTTGGTGAATTGATCTATTACACGCACGAGGCAAGCGGATCACCAAGATGTTGCCAACCGGAAGATTTAAAAAGTGTCTACTAATTAAAAGTAGGCCTACAGGAAATGTGGAAATAAAATAATTAAAAAAAAAACGTTAAAGTTTTAGACCCTTCAAAGTTCGGATAATTTTTTAAAAATCTTTAAAATGTGGGTGCCCTATCTATTGTGGAGTCTCCGGGGCAGTAGCCCCGCCTACCCCCTCACCCCATCCAGCCCTATATAGGTATGAGAGCGGCACTTACCTAAATATATGCTCAAAACTTTCTTTTGTAACTTCAATTTGAGTCAATATGTACGTCTGAAATATGTATCTACACTTGCAGCCCATGGCATTGTTTCATTATTGGAAGCTTCGTACAACAACGTTTTAAAGAACTTTGACTACACCCTGAGGGGCCGGAAGTAGGGCATTAAAGCCCAAGGAATAGTCTCATTATTGGAAGCTTCGTACAACAATGCTTTAAAGAACTTTGACTACACCCTGAGGGGCCGGAAGTAGGGCATTAAAGCCCAAGGAATAGTCTCATTATTGGAAGCTTCGTACAACAACGCTTTAAAGAACTTTGACTACACCCTGAGGGGCCGGAAGTAGGGCATTAAAGCCCAAGGAATAGTCTCATTATTGGAAGCTTCGTACAACAACGCTTTAAAGAACTTTGACTACACCCTGAGGGGCCGGAAGTAGGGCATTAAAGCCCAAGGAATAGTCTCATTATTGGAAGCTTCGTACAACAACGCTTTAAAGAAGGGGCAAGAAGTAGGGCCTATGGATTTCATAGAAGATGTTCGTTACATAAGGATTTAGTTTGCTGTTTCAGCAATTTGTTCTACATTTGACACATCATTTCTTTTTCACTTGCCCCCAACGCACTCATTCATTTCATATCTTCTAAAGTTGAAGACCGTTTGGCAGTTTCAAGGAGTGGAAAAATAAATAACGAGGGATTATCTACATGGAAGAAATCTATAAATATCAATTTTGTGTGTATCAGGTGTACAGTACGCTGAAAGGATTGCTAAGCTATATATTTAGTAAGCAAAACAATTCTGTATGATCAATCTCAAAACATTTCAAATTCAGTTTAGTGGAGATTTTCATAAATGGAGGCCAGTCCATAAATAGTATGATTTCTGGTGTATCTGGTGTACAGAATACAGAGGAATTAATAAGCGTGGTATTTTAATAAAACCAATTATAGGTTTTGTCTGCTAATGTCACACTACTGTGACCTTAACCCTAGATCTACTATCTTGCCTTTTATTTCACAATCTCTCTTTCTTAATGTCTTTCGCTTTTCTTCAGATTTCTTGACATCGCTATCAAATGGCTTTTTCTTCTGTTCAGGTTTCTTGACATCACTATCAAATGGCTTTTTCTTCTGTTCAGATTTCTTGACATCGCTATCAAATGGCTTTTTCTTCTGTTCAGGTTTCTTGATATCGCTATCAAATGGCTTTTTCTTCTGTTCAGGTTTCTTGACATCGCTATCAAAAGGCTTTTTCTTCTGTTCAGGTTTCTTGACATCGCTATCAAATGGCTTTTTCTTCTGTCTCTCTTTTTCGAATTTTATTGCTCAAAGGATATAAACATGATCATGAAGGGGCTCAATGAACCCGTGCCCAAGACCATTAGGGGCCCCAAAGCCTGTGGCGTTGCAACCATGGCGCGAAGGAGTTCATTGCGCTTGTGCCCATGACTCATGGCCAGTAGGGACCCACATGAGAACTTAAGTAGAACATTTGTTTGTTCATTTGAAACACTTTGAAGTCGTTGAACTCTGTTAAGAAATTGTACAAACATTGACTTTTAAGACAGTATTAGGCTACTTTTATGGAGTCCTAACTGAATCAAACGTAATGAAATTATTACTTATTAAAAAAAGGTACAATGTCTTTTGAAAAATGTACCATTACATTTAGATTACTCATTTTTTGTCACAAACTAATTTTCTCTTATTGGCTGGAGGGGGGGGGCCCACCAAGAACTCGGGCCCACGGGTACCTTGCTACGCCATTTAACGTGATCCTAAGAATGAAACCAGTGACGTAGCTAGCAATGTGCGGGTGGTGCGGGCCGCGCGGGGCATCAAGTGGTGGGGGAGGGGCATCAAACTGAGGACAAACTTTCTCCGTAAAAGTACACATTGTAATTACATCAATAAAAACAAACACATTTATTTGTTTTTGGTAATTTGTTGTGTCCTATATTCTTTCATGGATTAAATCAAATGTAAGCTGTAGACCAGCTGGAATCAAGTTCTATTACTTTGTTTAAATCTCTGAAGACAACGCACTTTTATACCACATTTTTTTTTAAAGCCTACATGGTGTTATTTCATTGTTCAATGCTCTGGTTATAGACAAGTTTATAATAGTGTTATTTTTTTATTACTAATTAGTAATTGTCAAATCTCTTTTACGGACCAGTGGGGGAGGGGGTATCTGGGAGAAGGTTTTCCAACTGCTCAGAAAACACAACACTCCTAGAGTCGGGATTCAAACTCAAGCCCCCTTATAAGGTGACCAAGCCTCTCAGCCACACATCACTTGCTTGGAGGGAACTTGATGTTTGTCTGTGACTAGGCAATAATGACACCAAGGCTCAATATTTTAATAAGCAAGAGGGGAAAATGTGGAGAGATTATCTGTAGAGAATCTTGGACATCATGCGTTTCCTCTTGAAGCAGAATCTTGCACTCCGTGGGTATCGCGAACGAATTGAAGAAGAATTGGCAGTACAAAATCAAAGGAAAATCCTGGAGTGAAATTACTTTCCAAGTCCGATCCATTCCTGAGAGACTGAATACGAATTTTAGTCACCTTTTTGTCTGGGGGCTTCAGGTAATTGTCGCAGTTTCTCCAGAAGTCTCCGAACTTCCAAAACAAGAATGTATTGAGCTTTAGAGTTTTATATAAATTATGTAAGTCCTTTTTTGTGATAAGTGTGGCTACATGCAGGCGACGTTTTTCCAAACTTACTTTGATGAAAAAATACTTACAATCAACGATGACGAATTTACGACTCACTACTTTGGCAATTTCGTCTAGTGGAAAAAATACTGATTTCGATAAAAGTATCGATAGTTTGCAGCCATGGGGAAATGAAAACTGATGTTTTGGTTTTGTTTGACAAACAAAAAGAATACAAAATGGAACAAATATGAAGTTGAGACACTTCAATACATCGAAGTCTTGGGTACCTTTAGTAAAACCACTAAATTTAGAAAGCCTTCAGGAGAAAAGACTCAAAAGTATAGTAGCAATCATACATAAAACAAGGAACCATAATCTTCAAATACAAAATCTAATAAAAGACACAAATATAAAGGCACAATCTTTGTTCCATATGCTAGGACAAATTTGTACAAATGCTCCTTCTTCCCTAGTGCTATTAGAGCATGGAATGGGTTGCCTGATCCAGCCAGGAAAACCAGTGACTTGGCAGAACTTAATTCATTGGTTAACATGCATGACTAGATGCATAACGCGTAGAACGAAATCATCTCCTTTTTTTTTTAAAGTAACGTATAAGGTGAAATAAAGATAAATTGATACACTACAATATATAGACGTCTTGGATGAAGTCCAAATTGTGCATATATATATACACACTCAGAGACTTATAGCTATGGTTTCCCTAGTGAGCTTAGTCTTAAGTTACAAACTATTCGTCACTTCAAGTATTCTAGAGGTACGGTATGAACAGCCATGTCCTCTCCCCAGCAGCTCTCTTATCCCTTGGTGACACAGCAAACTGTCATGGCGTAGACACTCGCCCACTTTGAGACATAAAGCTAATTTGTTTTGATCGTTTATGCGAGCGATACAAAAGTGAAAATTCCAAGCAGTGAAACAACCAAGCAAGTCGTAGATAAGAACTTCAGCTAGTTTCTATCAGACCAGAGGCAGAGGTAACGTTTCTATTTGCAATGTGGGGCCAACAACTGCCAGAACAGAAGAATTTTTTAAACACATAAAACCTAAAATAATAATAATAATAATAATAAAAAATTTGCAGAATCTAAAAATTCTTTAAAATACTTAAGGTGGAGAAGCGTCTCCATTCGTTCTTACGCCTTTTAGGGCCTCGCCACTGTATCTGGAGATACTAACGTCACTTGTTGAAGGCTCTGTCAAGACTTTAGTCTTCAAGTGTGAGTTTAGAGATTAACTTTTAATCGTTTTTCCTTTTTTTTGTGTGTAAAGTATGAAAAGATAAAAGGTGTCAAGAAATGGTCTTTGATAAATGAAACAAAAAATTGGGGGGGGGGGAGGTTCAGAGAAATAGTGGATTCAGGAGGGGGGTGGAGTGCTGGAAGCGATCGAAGAGTAACTATTTGTGGAGAAAGTACACAGTTCGTCTACATAGTTACTACTTTTAACAACTCTGTGACTTGGTCATATTTTAAACCTTCTCCAAAACTGTGTAGCACTCCTCCTCTCGGTTCTAAAATATATTCATTAGTATATAGCCCTATGAAACAGGTAGCAACTATTAGTACATAGCCCTATGAAACAGGTAGCAACTATTAGTACATAGCCCTATGAAACAGGTAGCAACTATTAGTACATAGCCCTATGAAACAGGTAGCAACTATTAGTACATAGCCCTATGAAACAGGTAGCAACTATTAGTACATAGCCCTATGAAACAGGTAGCAACTATTAGTACATAGCCCTATGAAACAGGTAGCAACTATTAGTACATAGCCCTATGAAACAGGTAGCAACTATTAGTACATAGCCCTATGAAACAGGTAGCAACTATTAGTACATAGCCCTGTGAAACAGGTAGCAACTATTAGTACATAGCCCTATGAAACAGGTAGCAACTATTAGTACATAGCCCTATGAAACAGGTAGCAACTATTAGTACATAGCCCTATGAAACAGGTAGCAACTATTAGTACATAGCCCTATGAAACAGGTAGCAACTATTAGTACATAGCCCTATGAAACAGGTAGCAACTATTAGTACATAGCCCTATGAAACAGGTAGCAACTATTAGTACATAGCCCTATGAAACAGGTAGCAACTATTAGTACATAGCCCTATGAAACAGGTAGCAACTATTAGTACATAGCCCTATGAAACAGGTAGCAACTATTAGTACATAGCCCTATGAAACAGGTAGCAACTATTAGTAACTTATTATAAAAACAACAACAACAGTTTTTTTATTTCTCCCTGGGTCCGTCACATTCCCGATAGAAAATGTGTGGAGTTTCAACTCTTGTCAAAAGGCTCCTGCCAAATATATCATTAACATTTTAAAACTCTTGGTAGGACAGAAAAACAACATCTTTATTTCTTCTAACTGACAACTGTTAATGGACGAACACTTTGTTATTGTCATTATAGACGAAAAGAATATGATATATACTTTCCAAAATAATCTTCAAATAATAATTCTAGTTGGTAATTGTACAACCAAACCATACATTTTTACTACAAAGAGTTATCACCCTTCATTGGTATCGGATCGTAATAATCGGTAAATCCTTTTTACAAACTTCTATCAATTCGTCTGTCTGTCTGTCTGTCTGTCTGGTTGGAATCTTGTAATCGTTATTTCTCCCAGTCTCAGATCAAGTTGAAACTTTGCACAATTATTCATTGTCAATGACAACCCCCCTCCCCCCTAAATGATCCTCAAAAGTGATTGGACCATAGCGCATTGTGTATTTTTTAAACATAGAAGTTGCACATAACAAAAACAATTAATAAAAAGATTTCCAATCGCACAAATGTATTATTGTTAGTCAAGAGATCTATTTAAATTAATGACATGAATGCTTCAAAATAATTGATTCAATTTTTCTCAATATAACCTTTGATTTCTAATAAGTATTTTTTGTTTTTACTTTACATGTTTAATGTTCAAGTCTATGAAATCTAATTCAGTTAGGAATGAATATACAAGACATCCGGCAAAAGAAGGACATTATGTCCTCCGTCCGTTCAGCATTGGCTTAAAATATGAAAATTCCGGCTTTTTCTTGTTTATTGCAATAGCAATCTATCCATCAATCGAAGCCAATCGTTCAAATCTTCTGGTTCTGAATACAAACTCACTCATAAATGGCTTAGAGAAGTTTTGGACAACCTTATTATCAGATGTTCGTATATTCAAGACTGTTATAAAAAAAAAATAGAGAGACTTCAAGATCTGTAACTTTTCATTTTACAATACCACTATTCAAGTCGCTCTTTTGGAATGGGCAAAACCTGGGTGGACACGGTTCTCCAAAACGGCTCTAAAGATTTTCTTGGAAATTAGCTCGTTGATGTACGCCTATATCATTGGGAAAAGGCTTAAAAGCTAGTTGGCCAAACTGGAAAAGCTCAAGTTAGACCATTATAATTTTTCAAAGTATAAAAAAAAAATAATTTAAATTTGGCTAGAGGACTCACAAATCATATATCTTGAAACAGATGACGTTTTCGGGTATTTCCGCACGTAGACCTTACTCGTGTAAGAGTTGAATACATTAATATCAAGGAACATTTTACGAACATTCTTGTAAGTCTAGATCTAAAGACCTATCATTCGAATATTATAAAGTATTGTAGATTTATACATTCGCCTAACCATGATTTTTTTACCGGGGGGGGGGGGTGATGATCGGGGTGCTATGGAGTATGTGTGTGTGTGTATTTATATGGTTACGGTGGGAAGAGGTTAGCGGATTAATTGTGAATGATGCAACATATTTTTACATCAGCTCTGTGTGTAGATATATTAAATGTTAATATTTTTAATGACATTAATTCTGTTTTTCTTTAATGTGTCACACTATTTGTTATGTAAATAAAAAATAAAAGAAATATTCTTAATAGCATACTTTTACAATTATGGATGGCTGCCTGGTCGTGCAGTTTGCTCGCTGGACTGTCGTTCGGATTTATCAATGGCCCCGGGTTCAAATCCTGCCCGCTCCCATCCCCCGTCGTCCTACTGGAGGCTTGGACTAGGAAGTAAACTATCTTCAACTCTGAAGGAACATCCGAAACATATAAAACATTTTACAAACAAACATTTTATTTGTTGGATCAGACGATGAAACGACTAGGGAATGAAATGATCAGAGGATGAAACGACTAGGGAATGAAATGATCAGAGGATGAAACGACTAGGGAATGAAATGATCAGAGGATGAAACGACTAGGGAATGAAATGATCAGAGGATGAAACGACTAGGGAATGAAATGATCAGAGGATGAAACGACTAGGGAATGAAATGATCAGAGGATGAAATGACCGGGGATGAAGTGACTGGGAATGAAATTACCGGGAACCTTGTATATATCTATCTATATATATATATATATATATATATAGAGAGAGAGAGAGACATACATTATATATATATATGGTTTTCTAAATTTATCTGCATTACTCTAAATTGTCCTTCATTCAGTCAAGATCTAGCTCTCCATTCAAACTATTTTCCCTAAGTACACATTCACTGCACAACTCGAGTTCCTCATACCAATACACTCCTTTTCTTCTCCAAAATTCAAGTCACCCGGTGTAGAAGATTGACTTGCAACCGGTGTAGAAGATTGACTTGCAACCGGTGTAGAAGATTGACTTGCAACCGGTGTAGAAGATTAACTTGCAACCGGTGTAGAAGATTGACTTGCAACCGGTGTAGAAGATTGACTTGAACCGTCATTTTAATTCCGTCATGAAAATGTTCGAGTCGAAACAGCAACTAAATCTAAAGCTCCACTACGGACGTGACGGTGAATGTGGTCTAAGGCTAGGATCAAATCTAAACACAGAGCTACCCCCCCCCCTTTTTTTTTTCTCCCTCGCCAGCTCTTTAGTGCTTCTTTCCACCGCCACCACCCTTCCCGCCCTCTCCTCCAGATCACATAAGTCCCGATACCCAGCGAAACCCAACATCAAACGTATAAATTACTTCAAACTTTAAACTAGATTTTTTTTTTAAACTACAGATGGCGCTCAGGTCGAGATAGGAGAATGGAAGAGGTGGTATTGTCAGAATTAATTGGCTGTTACCGAAAGAAGGGAAGTTTGCAAAGAGGTGTTTGCAGTCCCCACTCCCCATTAGTTTTTGTGAATAAGAGAAAAAATAATTTGGAAGCATCTCTTAGTATTAAAGAGTTATACCCGTATAGCCCTTGTCCCGAACATGGGTCTTAAGTTTATCAAGGCTACTTCAATAAAACTAACCAAAAAAAAAAAAAACTTTGACTTTTGAAAGTCAGCGTCAAAATGTGGGTGACGTGTAGGCCTACTATTAAATATTCGGAGATTGGCGATGAAATATTCTAGAGGATTGCTAGAGATGGTTAAAATTTATCAATAAATTTTTAATAATTAATACTTACCAAAATATTAATAAAAATATAAATTAAAACCAAACAAATATAATGAAATCTAATTGAGTGTATTTATATTGTTTAACTTTTTATTATTATTATTATCATTATTATTATTATTATTATAAAAATTTAACACCTATTGAATACTTTCACGCCATGGTTGCTACGCACCTACCCAGAGGCCAGGAAGAGAGATTGGTTATTCTGAACGGCTTAGCGGATTGCACAAATTAACAAGCCTTTTTTTTTACAGCCTCCCCACGTGCTAGAGATCTATACCTTCCCTAGAGCGAACTGTTGGAGGCAACTGGAGAAAATGTTCTATACCTTCGCTAGAACGTACTGTGTGAGGCAACTGGAGAAAATGTTCTATACCTTCGCTAGAACGTACTGTGTGAGGCAACTGGAGACATTGTTCTATACCTTCGCTAGAACGTACTGTGTGAGGCAACTGGAGACATTGTTCTATACCTTCGCTAGAACGTACTGTGTGAGGCAACTGGAGACATTGTTCTATACCTTCGCTAGAACGTACTGTGGGAGGCAACTGGAGACAGTGTTCTATACCTTCGCTAGAACGTACTGTGGGAGGCAACTGGAGACATTGTTCTATATCTTCGCTAGAACGTACTGTGTGAGGCAACTGGAGACATTGTTCTATACCTTCGCTAGAACGTACTGTGTGAGGCAACTGGAGACATTGTTCTATACCTTCGCTAGAACGTACTGTGTGAGGCAACTGGAGACATTGTTCTATACCTTCGCTAGAACGTACTGTGGGAGGCAACTGGAGACATTGTTCTATACCTTCGCTAGAACGTACTGTGTGAGGCAACTGGAGACATTGTTCTATACCTTCGCTAGAACGTACTGTGGGAGGCAACTGGAGACATTGTTCTATACCTTCGCTAGAACGTACTGTGGGAGGCAACTGGAGACAGTGTTCTATACCTTCGCTAGAACGTACTGTGGGAGGCAACTGGAGACATTGTTCTATATCTTCGCTAGAACGTACTGTGTGAGGCAACTGGAGACATTGTTCTATACCTTCGCTAGAACGTACTGTGTGAGGCAACTGGAGACATTGTTCTATACCTTCGCTAGAACGTACTGTGTGAGGCAACTGGAGACATTGTTCTATACCTTCGCTAGAACGTACCGTGTGAGGCAACTGGAGACATTGTTCTATACCTTCGCTAGAACGTACTGTGTGAGGCAACTGGAGACAATGTTCTATACCTTCGCTAGAACGTACTGTGTGAGGCAACTGGAGACAGTGTTCTATACCTTCGCTAGAACGTACTGTGTGGGGCAACAGGAGACAGTGTACTATACCTTCGCTAGAACGTACTGTGTGAGGCAACTGGAGACAGTGTTCTATACCTTCGCTAGAACGTACTGTGGGAGGCAACTGGAGACATTGTTCTATACCTTCCCTAGAGCGAACTGTTGGAGGCAACTGGAGAAAATGTTCTATACCTTCGCTAGAACGTACTGTGGGAGGCAACTGGAGACAGTGTTCTATACCTTCGCTAGAACGTACTGTGTGAGGCAACAGGAGACAGTGTACTATACCTTCGCTAGAACGTACTGTGTGAGGCAACTGGAGACAGTGTTCTATACCTTCGCTAGAACGTACTGTGTGAGGCAACTGGAGACAGTGTTCTATACCTTCGCTAGAACGTACTGTGGGAGGCAACTGGAGACAGTGTTCTATACCTTCGCTAGAACGTACTGTGTGAGGCAACTGGAGACAGTGTTCTATACCTTCGCTAGAACGTACTGTGTGAGGCAACTGGAGACATTGTTCTATACCTTCGCTAGAACGTACCGTGTGAGGCAACTGGAGACATTGTTCTATACCTTCGCTAGAACGTACTGTGTGAGGCAACTGGAGACAGTGTTCTATAACTTCGCTAGAACGTACTGTGTGAGGCAACTGGAGACATTGTTCTATACCTTCGCTAGAACGTACTGTGTGAGGCAACTGGAGACAGTGTTCTATACCTTCGCTAGAACGTACTGTGTGAGGCAACTGGAGACAGTGTTCTATACCTTCGCTAGAACGTACTGTGGGAGGCAACTGGAGACAGTGTTCTATACCTTCGCTAGAACGTACTGTGTGGGGCAACAGGAGACAGTGTACTATACCTTCGCTAGAACGTACTGTGGGAGGCAACTGGAGACATTGTTCTATACCTTCGCTAGAACGTACTGTGGGAGGCAACTGGAGACATTGTTCTATACCTTCGCTAGAACGTACTGTGTGAGGCAACTGGAGACAGTGTTCTATAACTTCGCTAGAACGTACTGTGTGAGGCAACTGGAGACATTGTTCTATACCTTCGCTAGAACGTACTGTGTGAGGCAACTGGAGACAGTGTTCTATACCTTCGCTAGAACGTACTGTGTGAGGCAACTGGAGACAGTGTTCTATACCTTCGCTAGAACGTACTGTGGGAGGCAACTGGAGACAGTGTTCTATACCTTCGCTAGAACGTACTGTGTGGGGCAACAGGAGACAGTGTACTATACCTTCGCTAGAACGTACTGTGGGAGGCAACTGGAGACATTGTTCTATACCTTCGCTAGAACGTACTGTGGGAGGCAACTGGAGACATTGTTCTATACCTTCGCTAGAACGTACTGTGGGAGGCAACTGGAGACATTGTTCTATACCTTCGCTAGAACGTACTGTGGGAGGCAACTGGAGACATTGTTCTATACCTTCGCTAGAACGTACTGTGGGAGGCAACTGGAGACAGTGTTCTATACCTTCGCTAGAACGTACTGTGTGAGGCAACTGGAGACATTGTTCTATACCTTCGCTAGAACGTACCGTGTGAGGCAACTGGAGACATTGTTCTATACCTTCGCTAGAACGTACTGTGTGAGGCAACTGGAGACATTGTTCTATACCTTCGCTAGAACGTACTGTGGGAGGCAACTGGAGACATTGTTCTATACCTTCGATAGAACGTACTGTGGGAGGCAACTGGAGACAGTGTTCTATACCTTCGCTAGAACGTACTGTGGGAGGCAACTGGAGACATTGTTCTATATCTTCGCTAGAACGTACTGTGTGAGGCAACTGGAGACATTGTTCTATACCTTCGCTAGAACGTACTGTGTGAGGCAACTGGAGACATTGTTCTATACCTTCGCTAGAACGTACTGTGTGAGGCAACTGGAGACATTGTTCTATACCTTCGCTAGAACGTACCGTGTGAGGCAACTGGAGACATTGTTCTATACCTTCGCTAGAACGTACTGTGTGAGGCAACTGGAGACATTGTTCTATACCTTCGCTAGAACGTACTGTGTGAGGCAACTGGAGACATTGTTCTATACCTTCGCTAGAACGTACTGTGGGAGGCAACTGGAGACATTGTTCTATACCTTCGCTAGAACGTACTGTGGGAGGCAAATGGAGACAGTGTTCTATCCGTCTCTCCTAACGTTTCCAGGGGGGGAGGGCACGAGGGTGTCTATGATGTACCTACGAGTGGTAACATCCTCACAGGGCTATAAATTGTTCACATATACTTTAGAACAATAAAATAACTTATTTGACGTATGGAGAGAGGAGATAAAGGCGTGTCAATAGCGGGGCGAGGTGTCAAATTGTGTGTCACTTTTGTACTCGGAGGTGTAACAAACAAGATATAGAGGTTGGTCGTTAAGGTTGTCATTTGTAAGTCTTTGATTCGAATCTTCGGGTAAACAATCTGTTCTCTCTCTCTATCTCTCTCTCTCTATCTATCTATCTATCTATCTATCTATCTATCTATCTATCTATCTATCTATCTATCTATCTATCTATCTATCTATCTAACCAGTGGTGTGGCCATCATGGCTTGAAGGGGTTCAATGCACCCTGGCCTACGATAACATGGGTCCAAACTGACTCTTGTAAGGGGAAAAATGTGTGAACTAAGAATTGAAATGTAAAATTATTTTATTTTAACCATGGTATAGTTCTTAAATTCCATTTCTGGGTATATATCAAAATAGTAAAATAACATCCAAATTAAAGGAAGGTAACTCTCACATTGTCAGTACAGATTTTCACTAAATTCTTACTTGTTACATTTATAAAAATCTCTCTATATAATTCTCTTCTACCCTCAAAAGTTTAAACAAGAAGTAAAGGAAAGATCATTCTCTTATTTCTGCGGATAGTCCACGAGAAAACACAAGAGTAGTATTCACACATCATGGATGGCTGCCTGAGCGCTGGACTGTCGTTTAAATTTATCAAACCCTGCCCGCTCCCATCCCCTTTGTTCTGTGGAAGGTTTGAAGTAGAAAGTAAACTAACTTTAACTCTGACGGAACATACGCCGCTATTTTGCAAGGACGGCCATAGGCCACAGCAACCTATTAGACCGCAGTGTGCCCCACACTTTCATAGAACCCGCACTAATTCTATGTGTAAATTATTAAATTAAACCATTTTATAACTTATAACAGATTTTTCGCGGCCACCTGATTTTCCAGGTGTCATGGAAGTGATGGAAATCTCAACTCTGAAGGAACATCCGAAACATGTAAAACATTTTTACAAACAAACATTTTACAAACACTAAATAGCAGCGCCGGACTTAACCATTGTGACCAAGAAGTCACATGTAAAGAGAACAAGAAATCTACTATGTATATTCACCCGTCACTAACTTAAGCATTGTGAGGCCCAATGCGAAACGGATTTCGCGGGGCCAAGTTTGGGTAGGGAAGCGGACAATAAGTGAAATTTATAATAATAAAAAGTTAAAATATGGTTTAATTTAATAATTTTTACACCTAGAATTAGCGCGGGTCAATGAAAGTGCGGGGCCCAATGCGGTCGCATAGATTGCATTGGCCTAAGGCCGGCCCTGCAAAATAACGGCGCATGCTACGCCGTGGGTTGACTAGTATTAATAACTAGTCGACCGGCGTCGTCTCATAAGCCCGTATTTCGCAGGACCAGCCTTAAGCCACTGCAACCACTGATATACTGTATGACTTCGCTACACGCAAGGCTCGTGTAGTAATTCTGTGCGTAAAATGAATAAAATGCAAAGACGAATATATTTTCTAATACAAACTCTTAATTTTCACTTATTATCCGTATCCCTACCCAAACTGGGCCCCGCGAAATCCGTTTCGCATTGGGACCCACAATGGTCCGGCCTGCTATTTAGTGACGGGTGAATATAGAGTACATTACTTGTTCTCTTTTCATGACTTCTTGGTCACAATGGTTAAGTCCGGCCATGCTATTTAGTGACGGATGAATACTACTTGTTCTCTCCCCTCCACTCTTTTTTTTTCGCCTCTAAAATTACGCGGGGTAACTCTAGTCCGTTCGACTTGCAGAAATAAAAGATTGATCTTTCCATTACTTGGTGTCTAAACTCTTGAGCCATGAACAGAATTATATACATATAAGATGAATACAGAGTAGATTACTTGTTCTCTTTCCATGACTTCTTGGTCACAATGGTTAGGTCCGGCCCTGCTTTCCTGCTATTTAGTGACGGATGAATACTACTTGTTCTCCCCCCTCTCCTTTTTTTTTCGCCTCTAAAATTACGTGGGGTAACTCTAGTACGTCCGACTTGCAGAAATAAAAGAGTGATCTTTCCATTACTTGGTGTCCAAACTCTTGAGCCATGAAGAGAATTATATATATATACACATACTATCGACAAATTTGTAAAAAATGTCAAAGTACTCTATTAGAAAAAGTTTTTTTTTTTGTTTTTAATAGCTATTGCTTTGTTTATGTTTTTGTTCAATGGTTATTGTTTTGTTTATTATTGCGGTAGTTATTGACAGGTTAATATACACGAATTAATATTATGTGATGACAGTAAATACATTAATTTATGAAATTCAATCCTCTCAATACAATATTAAAGACAGTAGCCACAAACTGCTACACCTACATATGTGATTGATGAAGTGTCGGAATATTATCTACCGGTAAACTAGGTCACGTGACGAGACACCTGTCTACAGAACATAGCCACATGTTTAGAAAGCAACAACTTAACAACTTTGTATGATCGTTGGTTGTCGAGAGGATGTTGTTGAAAACTTGTATTGTTAAGAACTTGGAATCGACTGAAAGATTGCAAACAGTAAAATACAAACCTGTGACTTATCCTTAATTTCTGTGCAAGGCCATTGTTCACATTTGTAGTTTGTCTTCTGTAGGATCACATTTATATTATTCAACTTGTTAGATTTGAAAATAGATATTAACTTTAGATAGGTAGGAAACAAAGTTTTATTTAGTGAAGTATGCTAGAGATTAAATTTCTAATCCAAATTATTTTCAATAATCCCATTATTAATGAAGTGATGTTCTGACATTTCAATACAATGTGTTATCACGCTGCATGATGGGAATTTTCATTTCGACAGGAGAATGAAAAATTGTTAAAATAAATGATGAAAAAACTGACTATGTGAAATGTGTCTGGCAGGAATTGACAAATGTCTCTAAAAAGCAATGCTTAAGTTTAACTCTTTGAATAAACTTAGTTTTTGTTTGTTCTATTTGTCTGTTTGGGTGAACAGTTTGCCGGCCACTGTTCTAAAACATTCTGTGTATGATTGTGCAGATTGTGAATCTAAAATGCTGCATAAGACATACGTCAGACACACTTTGACCTTGACCCTTCCAATCCATCTAATTATTTTAGAACTTCGTCCTCGAAAACTGAGCACCAGATGACAGTTGGGACTTTCTTGTGAGTAGGATAAACAAGGATTCAGTCATGAGGAGTCTTTAGGACTTTGCTTTTGTTGTCCTGAGCCCGTCAGGACAATTTCTACAGGTTCCTATTCTTTTTCCAAAGAATATACATATTCAACATGTGCTTCTGAGTCCTGGCAAGTTACATCTTTGCCCAATGACATTGACTTTTTAAATGACCCGAAGTTTGAGGATTAAGTTCTCCATTACCCCATGAGGAACATGTACACTGTGTGTTGTCTGTCTTATGTGTTGTTTTCTTGGACATTCATTCTCACATTACATAGGCCTACATTAATTACAAACAGTGTGGCTCAGGATGGGTTCAGTCACACTCAGCTTACCGGAGGGGAGGCCCAACGTCCTATTCCTCACAGGTGCCTTGCTAAGCCACTGATCTAACCAATACAACAAAATGAAAAGATTTCACTTATTTGCATAGTTGAAAACGACTTGGGGAGATAAGTGGAATTCTGTTCAAAGCTAAGTTAGAATTGCGTTTGTCTGTCTCTGTTCTCTCGCCTCACCAAAGGTAGACAGATCTTCAACAGGGGATCGTGCGAATTCTTTGTTTTCTTTTCTGACAGGTGAATTCTCTCCCTCTCCACCTCCTCCTCTTATTTGAGCATTAAAAAAACTGGAGTGTGTTAGAATGGTTTGGAAGAAACGAAATAAAAAAAGAAAAGAATAAGAAGGAAGTGTTGAAGGAGTTTGTGTGCGTTTGTGTATGTGTGTGTTTAGATGGGTGACTGTGAGGGTTGAAAGCATGGCAGCCAACTGAATTAGACCTGTACACGCTCGCGTGATGAGAAGCTCCATGGCAGACGTGTTGCTGGGGAAAAAAAAATATTTTTGTACGAATTAGAACTGGGTGGTGGGGAAGATAAGTATTTTTTTTGCTTGAGGCTGGCGTGGGGAGGGCAATAGATTTTTGTTTGAGGCTGGCGTGGGGAGGGGCAATAG
This sequence comes from Biomphalaria glabrata, assembly GCF_947242115.1. Classification (NCBI taxonomy): domain Eukaryota; kingdom Metazoa; phylum Mollusca; class Gastropoda; family Planorbidae; genus Biomphalaria; species Biomphalaria glabrata. Next base: position 15,930,609 of record NC_074726.1, read on the forward strand.
ATTTTTGTTTGAGGCTGGCGTGGGGAGGGCAATAGATTTTTGTTTGAGGCTGGCGTGGGGAGGGGCATTAGATTTTTGTTTGAGGCTGGCGTGGGGAGGGGCAATAGATTTTTGTTTGAGGCTGGCGTGGGGAGGGCAATAGATTTTTGTTTGAGGCTGGCGTGGGGAGGGGCAATAGATTTTTGTTTGAGGCTGGCGTGGGTAGGGCAATAGATTTTTGTTTGATGCTGGTGAGGGGAGGGCAATATTTTTTTTTGTTTGAGGCTGGCGTGGGGAGGGGCAATAGATTTTTGTTTGGGAATGGCGTGGGAAGGGCAATAGATTTTTGTTTGGGAATGGCGTGGGGAGGGAGCAATAGATTTTGTTTGAGGCTGGCGTGGGGAGGGAGCAATAGATTTTTGTTGGGGAATGGCGTGGGGAGGGCAATAGATTTTTGTTTGAGGCTGGCGTGGGGAGGGGCAATAGATTTTTGTTTGGGAATGGCGTGGGGAGGGCAATAGATTTTTGTTTGAGGCTGGCGTGGGGAGGGGCAATAGATTTTTGTTTGGGAATGGCGTGGGGAGGGCAATAGATTTTTGTTTGGGAATGGCGTGGAGAGAGCAATAGATTTTTGTTTGGGAATGGCGTGGGGAGAGGGCAATAGATTTTTGTTTGGGAATGGCGTGGAGAGAGCAATAGATTTTTGTTTGGGAATGGCGTGGAGAGAGCAATAGATTTTTGTTTGGGAATGGCGTGGAGAGAGCAATAGATTTTTGTTTGGGAATGGCGTGGGGAGAGAGCAATAGATTTTTGTTTGGGAATGGCGTGGGGAGAGCAATAGATTTTTGTTTGGGAATGGCGTGGGGAGAGAGCAATAGATTTTTGTTTGGGAATGGCGTGGGGAGAGAGCAATAGATTTTTGTTTGGGAATGGCGTGGGGAGAGCAATAGATTTTTGTTTGGGAATGGCGTGGGGAGAGGGCAATAGATTTTTGTTTGGGAATGGCGTGGAGAGAGGGCAATAGATTTTTGTTTGGGAATGGCGTGGGGAGAGGGCAATAGATTTTTGTTTGGGAATGGCGTGGAGAGAGCAATAGATTTTTGTTTGGGAATGGCGTGGAGAGAGCAATAGATTTTTGTTTGGGAATGGCGTGGAGAGAGCAATAGATTTTTGTTTGGGAATGGCGTGGGGAGAGGGCAATAGATTTTTGTTTGGGAATGGCGTGGGGAGGGCAATAGATTTTTGTTTGAGGCTGGCGTGGGGAGGGGCAATAGATTTTTGTTTGAGGCTGGCGTGGGGAGGGCAATAGATTTTTGTTTGAGGCTGGCGTGGGGAGGGGCATTAGATTTTTGTTTGAGGCTGGCGTGGGGAGGGGCAATAGATTTTTGTTTGAGGCTGGCGTGGGGAGGGCAATAGATTTTTGTTTGAGGCTGGCGTGGGGAGGGGCAATAGATTTTTGTTTGAGGCTGGCGTGGGTAGGGCAATAGATTTTTGTTTGATGCTGGTGAGGGGAGGGCAATATTTTTTTTTGTTTGAGGCTGGCGTGGGGAGGGGCAATAGATTTTTGTTTGGGAATGGCGTGGGAAGGGCAATAGATTTTTGTTTGGGAATGGCGTGGGGAGGGGGCAATAGATTTTGTTTGAGGCTGGCGTGGGGAGGGAGCAATAGATTTTTGTTGGGGAATGGCGTGGGGAGGGCAATAGATTTTTGTTTGAGGCTGGCGTGGGGAGGGGCAATAGATTTTTGTTTGGGAATGGCGTGGGGAGGGCAATAGATTTTTGTTTGAGGCTGGCGTGGGGAGGGGCAATAGATTTTTGTTTGGGAATGGCGTGGGGAGGGCAATAGATTTTTGTTTGGGAATGGCGTGGAGAGAGCAATAGATTTTTGTTTGGGAATGGCGTGGGGAGAGGGCAATAGATTTTTGTTTGGGAATGGCGTGGAGAGAGCAATAGATTTTTGTTTGGGAATGGCGTGGAGAGAGCAATAGATTTTTGTTTGGGAATGGCGTGGAGAGAGCAATAGATTTTTGTTTGGGAATGGCGTGGGGAGAGAGCAATAGATTTTTGTTTGGGAATGGCGTGGGGAGAGCAATAGATTTTTGTTTGGGAATGGCGTGGGGAGAGAGCAATAGATTTTTGTTTGGGAATGGCGTGGGGAGAGAGCAATAGATTTTTGTTTGGGAATGGCGTGGAGAGAGCAATAGATTTTTGTTTGGGAATGGCGTGGGGAGAGCAATAGATTTTTGTTTGGGAATGGCGTGGGGAGAGGGCAATAGATTTTTGTTTGGGAATGGCGTGGAGAGAGGGCAATAGATTTTTGTTTGGGAATGGCGTGGGGAGAGGGCAATAGATTTTTGTTTGGGAATGGCGTGGAGAGAGCAATAGATTTTTGTTTGGGAATGGCGTGGAGAGAGCAATAGATTTTTGTTTGGGAATGGCGTGGAGAGAGCAATAGATTTTTGTTTGGGAATGGCGTGGGGAGAGGGCAATAGATTTTTGTTTGGGAATGGCGTGGGGAGGGCAATAGATTTTTGTTTGAGGCTGGCGTGGGGAGGGGCAATAGATTTTTGTTTGAGGCTGGCGTGGGGAGGGCAATAGATTTTTGTTTGAGGCTGGCGTGGGGAGGGGCATTAGATTTTTGTTTGAGGCTGGCGTGGGGAGGGGCAATAGATTTTTGTTTGAGGCTGGCGTGGGGAGGGTAATAGATTTTTGTTTGAGGCTGGCGTGGGGAGGGGCAATAGATTTTTGTTTGAGGCTGGCGTGGGTAGGGCAATAGATTTTTGTTTGATGCTGGTGAGGGGAGGGCAATATTTTTTTTTGTTTGAGGCTGGCGTGGGGAGGGGCAATAGATTTTTGTTTGGGAATGGCGTGGGAAGGGCAATAGATTTTTGTTTGGGAATGGCGTGGGGAGGGGGCAATAGATTTTGTTTGAGGCTGGCGTGGGGAGGGAGCAATAGATTTTTGTTGGGGAATGGCGTGGGGAGGGCAATAGATTTTTGTTTGAGGCTGGCGTGGGGAGGGGCAATAGATTTTTGTTTGGGAATGGCGTGGGGAGGGCAATAGATTTTTGTTTGAGGCTGGCGTGGGGAGGGGCAATAGATTTTTGTTTGGGAATGGCGTGGGGAGGGCAATAGATTTTTGTTTGGGAATGGCGTGGAGAGAGCAATAGATTTTTGTTTGGGAATGGCGTGGGGAGAGGGCAATAGATTTTTGTTTGGGAATGGCGTGGAGAGAGCAATAGATTTTTGTTTGGGAATGGCGTGGAGAGAGCAATAGATTTTTGTTTGGGAATGGCGTGGAGAGAGCAATAGATTTTTGTTTGGGAATGGCGTGGGGAGAGAGCAATAGATTTTTGTTTGGGAATGGCGTGGGGAGAGCAATAGATTTTTGTTTGGGAATGGCGTGGGGAGAGAGCAATAGATTTTTGTTTGGGAATGGCGTGGGGAGAGAGCAATAGATTTTTGTTTGGGAATGGCGTGGAGAGAGCAATAGATTTTTGTTTGGGAATGGCGTGGGGAGAGCAATAGATTTTTGTTTGGGAATGGCGTGGGGAGAGGGCAATAGATTTTTGTTTGGGAATGGCGTGGAGAGAGGGCAATAGATTTTTGTTTGGGAATGGCGTGGGGAGAGGGCAATAGATTTTTGTTTGGGAATGGCGTGGAGAGAGCAATAGATTTTTGTTTGGGAATGGCGTGGAGAGAGCAATAGATTTTTGTTTGGGAATGGCGTGGAGAGAGCAATAGATTTTTGTTTGGGAATGGCGTGGGGAGAGGGCAATAGATTTTTGTTTGGGAATGGCGTGGAGAGAGCAATAGATTTTTGTTTGGGAATGGCGTGGGGAGAGAGCAATAGATTTTTGTTTGGGAATGGCGTGGGGAGAGCAATAGATTTTTGTTTGGGAATGGCGTGGGGAGAGAGCAATAGATTTTTGTTTGGGAATGGCGTGGGGAGAGAGCAATAGATTTTTGTTTGGGAATGGCGTGGAGAGAGCAATAGATTTTTGTTTGGGAATGGCGTGGGGAGAGGGCAATAGATTTTTGTTTGGGAATGGCGTGGGGAGAGGGCAATAGATTTTTGTTTGGGAATGGCGTGGAGAGAGGGCAATAGATTTTTGTTTGGGAATGGCGTGGGGAGAGGGCAATAGATTTTTGTTTGGGAATGGCGTGGAGAGAGCAATAGATTTTTGTTTGGGAATGGCGTGGGAAGGGCATAAGATTTTTGTTTGAGGCTGGCGTGGGGAGGGGCAATAGATTTTTGTTTGAGGCTGGCGTGGGAAGGGGCAATAGATTTTTGTTTGGGAATGGCGTGGGGAGGGCAATAGATTTTTGTTTGGGAATGGCGTGGGAAGGGCAATAGATTTTTGTTTGAGGCTGGCGTGGGGAGGGGCAATAGATTTTTGTTTGAGGCTGGCGTTGGTAGGGCAATAGATTTTTGTTTGATGCTGGTGAGGGGAGGGCAATATTTTTTTTTGTTTGAGGCTGGCGTGGGGAGGGAGCAATAGATTTTTGTTTGAGGCTGGCGTTGGTAGGGCAATAGATTTTTGTTTGATGCTGGTGAGGGGAGGGCAATATTTTTTTTTGTTTGAGGCTGGCGTGGGGAGGGAGCAATAGATTTTTGTTTGGGAATTGCGTGGGGAGGGAGCAATAGATTTTTGTTTGAGGCTGGCGTGGGAAGGGAGCAATAGATTTTTGTTTGGGAATGGCGTGGGGAGGGAGCAATAGATTTTTTTTGTTTGAGGCTGGCGTGGGGAGGGGCAATAGATTTTTGTTTGGGAATGGCGTGGGGAGGGCAATAGATTTTTGTTTGGGAATGGCGTGGGGAGGGAGCAATATATTTTTTTTGTTTGAGGCTGGTGTGGGGAGGGGAAATAGATTTATTTTTGTTTGAGGATGGCGTGGGGAGGGGCAATAGTTTTTTTTTTGTTTGAGGCTGGCGTGGGGAGGGGCAATAGATTTTTTTGTTTGAGGCTGGTGTGGGGAGGGGCAATATTTTTTTTTTGTTTGAGGCTGGCGTGGGGAGGGGCAATAGATTTTTTTGTTTGAGGCTGGTGTGGGGAGGGGCAATATTTTTTTTTTGTTTGAGGCTGGCGTGGGGAGGGGCAATAGATTTTTTTTCGAGGCTGTAGTGGGGAGGGGCAATAGTTTTTGTTTTAGGCTGGCGTGGTGAGGGGGATAGATAAGTAGCCTGTGTCATTATCTTTCGAGCATGTCAATGCCAATTACTTTAATAACTTTTTTCCAAATTTCAATTTTCGCTGACCATTGCAACATGATATCGAGATTATAAAGCTTGTTACCACGAGACCAAAGATGAGCCAGGGTTCAAATCTCCGGCTAGTGTAGGGCGTAGTCGATGGTAAAAAAAAAGATCATTGAATTGATTTTTTTTTGTTCTTGTTAGCGGTGGGCAGTGCGGCCCTAGCAATTACGGGGCCCTATGTGAAACTAACAATCTTGTTTATTTTTCAGTAGATTTTTAATAATTTCAGAAGATATTTTGCCTTTACAGGAGATTTCCTGGAGGCCCTGGAAAACCAGGAGGTCGCGAAAGCCCTGTTATTATATATAAGTTATAATGGTTTAATTTAATAATCTACACTTAGAATTAGCGCGGGGCATATGAAAGCGCGGGGCCCACTGCGATCGCATAGGTTGCAGTGGCCTAAGGTCGGCCCTGGCGGTGGGGATATGGAGGCTGGGAGTGGTATCCCTTTGAGTCCAAGCTGGCATGAACCCAAAGGTCGAAAGAGTCTATTCAAAAGATTTTGTTGATTTCAAGCCCCAGTCTTCATGTTAATTTTAATCCCCAATCTTCATGTTGTGGTGGGTGAATTTTGTGATTGTTGTTTTACTTTTTGGAAATTTTTATGTTTAACCATCACTTGTATCAGAGTTTTTGAAGGGAATGTTGAGTTTAAAACCCCACTCTTCAATAAAAAAAAACTAAAGCAAACTGTAGTCGCATCAAATTCCATGAAAGTAGCCACGGGGTTTTGAGCTTAAACCCCTCACCGCCAGACATGGGCATAGCCAGGATTTTCTTTTTTTTGGGGGGGGGAAGGGCTGTTTGGGTATTCCCGCCCTAACCAGTAAGGAGTTCCGAGGAAGCACTTCGAGCCCAGTCCGCCAAGCATATTTGGCGGTATTTACGCTCATGAAATTTAGTAATTGTAATTGCTTTTCCTTTGTCCTGGAAGGTGGGTTTTGACATTAAAACCCCTTTTGGCTACACTCAGAATGGAATTTGGTCATTGTAGTTTGCTTTCGATTTTTTATCGTTAAAAGCATCAGTTAGGGGGTTTTAAACACAAAACCATCAGGAGTTGTTTTTTTTTTACTCAAAACCCCCTTTGGTTACTCTCATAGAATTCGGCGAATGTATTTTAATTTAGTTTAATACTGTTGAAGGGGCTTTCCTCCTCAAAACCCGCTGGAGTGGGATTTTAAAGTCAAAACCCTCTGATGGGAGTTTGAAACTCAAACCACTCTACTCAAACCCCTCTAGGCTACGCTCATAAAATTTGGCGATTTTCGGAAAGAAAAAAAGTAACCTTTGCCTCAGAACTTTGAATGATCTAAAATATCATGATGTACGATTTTCATTTTCTTTTCTTATTACTGAGATCTAAATGGGACGGAAGGACAGACAGACCACGCAAAACTAATAGCGGCTATTCCCCTTTCGTGAGCCGCTAAAAAGCAAATTACAGTAATTTGAGGTACTCCAAATAAAACATTTCATACAAGGATTTGCTCTCTACCAGTCACTAAAGTGCAGTGAATAGCAGATTTTATAATTTACCTACATGTTTTTATTTTAGTAGACGAGTAGCAGAGTATTGCACTTTCGACAAATCAGAATAGGCAATTTTTGAAAAAAATGCTTGGCGTCGGGGCTTCGACAATGACCCGCTGGGGGAGCGCGCAGTGCTGGCAAAGGAAGGGTGTCTACTGTCGTTCCACTAGCCCCAGAAAGAACCTATTCTAGGATACAAAAGACACCCGAAAAGTAAAGGCACCCCCTCCCTCGAAAAATAATCTGGGCTACGCCCATGAATGATTCATTTTTGAACGTGGTTTAACGGCAGTTGTATTGATGAAACCTTTCCATCTTATGGCCTATTTTGTGTTTGTACGTGAGAGAAACTCTTGGTCTAGCCCAGGGATATATACATGGACTACTATAAGGGTGTAGAGAGGAAAGACTTATATTCTTTATACATCGACGGATTCTTTCGCCATTGATTTCTTCTATCCTTGCAGAATGCGTAGCAAGAGAACACAAAATGTAAAGAAAAACAACTTGGCCGACAGCATTTTTTGTTTCCTCTTGGATTTCCTCCCCCTCCCACTAATTTCTTTTTTTTTTCCTCGAATTCTTACATTGCACTAGAGAGCCGGGTGAAGAGAGTCTGGTTCAATCCCAATACAAAACTTCTTCTTCTCTAGTTTATTTTCACTTGGACATGTCTCGAATGTTTGTGCAGGGAAAACATTTCATTTCAGATTGGGATAAAATTTTGGTATTCTCCCCTTGTATCGAATGTTCTTATTTCTTTTTGTTACCTTTCCTTAGAGACCTAGGGCTGAGTCTCTACTGTGCAGACGTCATACTACAGCACTACCTTTCGACTTTAGTGGGTTTTTTTTAAAAATACATTCTCTGAAGTTTATTACTTCTACAGAATGGAATTTTTCCCCACCTTCCCATCTTACTCGAGCGGCAGTAAATCCGGAAGTGATAGTAAACTTTTATTTCTACAAGCTTGAACAAATATGAACTAGTCAGGATTTCAATTTAAATCTATGTACTGATATTGTGTTGAACAAAACACTTAATAGTCTGGAAGCTTCCAAAAAAATGTATAGACAATCAGGGCAGGGGAATGAGGCAATAGTCGGTTGGGGCGAGGCAAGTGATGTCAATGCAATATCTAAAGTCGTAAAGTGAGACCAGGATTTCAAGATCTAGCCTATCTAAAATAGGGGGGGGGGGGAGAATCAGCATTGGAGAGTAGGGTTCGAATCCCTAAGTTTATATTCCAACACTAAAAAATGAGACCACGGGCTTTGTCCTGATACCGATCCTAAAGTAAGTCCTTCGTCCCGATTTTATTCAGGCTACCGATCATAAAGTAAGTCCTTCGTCCCGATTTTATTCAGGCTACCGATCATAAAGTAAGTCCTTTGTCCTGATATTAGTCAGCCTACCGATCCTAAAGAAAATCCAATTTCCCGAAGTGGTATAAGATCTTAAGAAAAAAATGACTTATTGTGGCGATTCATTTTCGGCCACCCACAAAAAAATAACAACAAAAAAAAACGTGTCCCTCTTGGCGACCCATGAACACAAAAGTAACGAGGTGACCTGCCTGGTATGTTGCTCTTATGTTGAGATTCTCAAAGAGAGGAGAAGAAATGGGGTGACCTGCACACGAGGCATTCTTTCAGAGTTTGTATTGTGAAATGAACCAGTGAACAAATGCACACAGCAAAAGCTGAAAGAAAGTGACAAGCAATGAGAATGTCATTACTTTACTGCAACGCGGAATATAGAGTGGTTGGCAAACACGGTTTTGAAACAAAATGGAAAAGAAGCCACTTCAGAAAAGTACCAATGGCTTCTCTCTTGTTTGTTTTGGACGCGAACAAAACCATCAGTAGTTCACGTCTTGTTCAGAGTACAAGAAACTTTTCGGTACAAAATCTAGTTCTCCTTAAAGTCAAACTGACCTTCTCCTTAAAGTCAAACTGACCTTCTCCTTAAAGTCAAACTGACCTTCTCCTTAAAGTCAAACTGACCTTCTCCTTAAAGTCAAACTGGCTGGTGAAGTCAAGCCTATGACAAACTAGAACGTTGTGGGGTTGACACAATTAGATTTCAGGCAGAATTCGTTTGCAAACTATTGACAACTTGTAACAAAATGGTATCAGAAAAAGTTGTGTACTTCTGCGCAATAAAAATCTAAACACAAGATCAGAACTCTCGTTTCAATAATCAAACACCCAGCCACTTCGATTGAAAGTGTACGTACGAAAAGGATCGATATAAGTGATTACATCATATCGATACATGCTTTAACATCATATCGATACAATGGTTTACATCATTTCGATACAAGCGTTTACATTATATCGATACAACTTCTTAATGATCTTCAAGTTCGAAGAAAAAATAAGGATGAGATTCGTGTTTCATTTAATGTTGTGTCCTCAAAGAGATTCGTGTGTAAATTAATGTTGTGTCCTCAAAGAGATTCGTGTTTCATTTAATGTTGTGTCCTCAAAGAGATTCGTGTGTAAATTAATGTTGTGTCCTCAAAGAGATTCGTGTTTCATTTAATGTTGTGTCCTCAAAGAGATTCGTGTGTCAATTAATGTTGTGTCCTCAAAGAGATTCGTGTTTCATTTAATGTTGTGTCCTCAAAGAGATTCGTGTTTCATTTAATGTTGTGTCCTCAAAGAGATTCGTGTGTCAATTAATGTTGTGTCCTCAAAGAGATTCGTGTCAATGAATGTTGTATCCTCAAAGAGATACTTTTGTCAATGAATGTTGTGTCCTCAAAGAGATACTTTTGTCAATGAATGTTGTGTCCTCAAAGAGATACTTTTGTCAATGAATGTTGTGTCCTCAAAGGCGCTTTCTCTTTGTTTGGTTTTGTTGACCGTTTTGAAGTGTTCTGACCCTATTTTTTAAAAATGGATACGTTCCCTGGATGTGTGTTTTTAAAGCACCTTTTGGTCGAATCAAGACAAAAATTGGTGATACGTTTCGAATCCAAATCTACACGCTGTAGAGTTGAGGCCGGCAGGGTTTAAAATGCTTCAGATGCCAATTAGAAAGACTATACGTGGATCTATGTTTTACGAAGCTGTATTTTTCCCAATAGACGTACCGGTAATGTAATGTCATCCATTCATGACCCAAAACTATACAATCTCCACCGGGACTTACTCTCTGAACATTGAGCCTGTTAGTTAATAAAAAATACCTTGCAAGTGAAAATCTAACTATAAGAGTCGTAAATACGTCCGACTTCTGTAGTAGTTACTTGGTGGAGATCTTGTCTCCAATGTCACAAAATTAGTCATTATTCTTGCTAAAAGTGTGTGTTTGACGTGGAACGTATACAAATGTAAGTTTCAAGAGACGAGAACAAATGAGGGTAGTGCTATCTGACACATGCAAAAGTTCTATAGGTGATGGTAAAATGTAACATTATTTTCAGAGGTTAAGAAATAGCATTTGTATTTTTATAGCATCGTGTTTGTACTTTTAATTTAGTACTTTTAGTTTAGTAGGCCTACTTATCATTTTTATTGCCTAAAGCATTGTTGGTTTTTAGCGGCCCCCGAAAGGGGAAAAGACACTATTAGTTTCGTGTGGCCTGTCTGTCCGTCTTTCCGTCCGTCCCGTTTATATCTCAGAAATTAGAAGAGAGAATGAAAATCGGACATCATTATATTTTAGATCATTCAAAGTTCTGATGCAACGGCTACTTTTTTCTTTTCCGAAAGTGAACAATCTAATTTTTAAAATTATATATTCAAGCAGATGTTTCAAAAAATTACACCACTTTTAAATGAAAATCTTCTGGGAGGTAACCTTTTTTTAAAAAGGTCATAGACTTCTTCATGAATAACTCAAGCTTTTTTCATAGATTCGCGCATTGGTAAAAAAATTTGCATCTAAGGTCACAATGGTAAAAGTGTGAATGGTTCATTATAAAATATATTTTCCATTTATTAACTAACTCATTGAAAAGAATACTAATTCAAATGTTGTTTTAAATAGAATTTTGATACGAACTTCGTTTTAGTTATAAGTTAAAAAATAACGAACGACTTTTATACGCGCAGTTTTGACATATCCTTATTATAGGGGCCTACACTTGACAGTCTAAATAAGACTAAATAGAGCATAGATCTAGATATATTTATAATAAATGTATTAATAATTTGAACAAAATTTTAATTATTAAGGCAATAACTTATCTTCTGGCAGCTTAGGGGTGCAGATTTATTTATTATGTAAACATTGTATCATTATTCATCGTATTTGAAAAGGACCTTTAGAAAATGTTTTACTTGAAAAATATTCTAATATGACTTTACAGGCCCTTACTACATTGCAAATACAACCGATTTGTTCCTTGAAAAGATAAGATAACCCACATATTTAGATTAAGACTTTGAGGATCGTCGCCGAAAAAAAAATATTCGAAAAATAATATTTAAAAAAAAAAAGCTCATTTTGTTCACTATGCAAGTTTGTAACTTTTTTTTGTTACAGAACTACAGTTCAAAGCTCTAAACAAAAAGAAATTCGTAGGTGGGAGAAGAAATGAAGTGGACCAATTAGATTGTACTCGAAATTTTTGGCATTTTTAGGATTCAAGTATATGTTGTGAGTTATAGTTTTATAGAATAAAAGAATATTAGTATGAGTAAAGGTTGGAAAAAGGTGACTAGGAAAATAATATTGGGTTTAGAACTCATCTCATTTGTTACTCTTATAATGAAAAATTTCGTATGCATTCTAAATTTTCCAAAATAAAGTCTTTTTTTTAAATAACCAAGATAAATTCGTGTGCAATGACATAAACTCTATCGCCATATTTGACTTTTCTGTTTTATAACGTCATGTTTTCGTCTGGAACGGGGAGAGGGCAGTAGAGTGAAAACGTTAATCCTAAGTCTATCTGTGATCATGATATTAACCTTTAGATCTGTGTACAATTAAATAAACTTTAAATCTATGTACATGTTCATATAAGCTTTAGATCTTTGCACATGTTAATAAACTCTAGATCTATGCATATGCTTATAAACTTTAGATCAGTGTACTTCTTAATAAACTTTAGATCTATGTACATGTTTCTAAACTTTAGATCTTTGCATATGTTAAAAAACTTTAGATCTGTGTACATGTTTCTAAACTTTAGATCTTTGCATATGTTAATAAACTTTAGATCTGTGTACATGTACATATTAATCAGAAGTGTAAGTTGTGAGCTTGTGTGCGGTGCATGTGAGTGTCTGGTGTGTGTGTGTGAGCCAATGTGTGAGTGGGGAGACGGGTTGGTGTGTGTGTGAGCCAATGTGTGAGTGGGGAGACGGGTTGGTGTGTGTGTGAGCCAATGTGTGAGTGAGGAGACGGGTTGGTGTGTGAATATAGCCAGGCTAACCTTTTATTACTAAACAGGCCTGGACCCAGCTGACAAACCCACTCCCCCCCCCCCCATCCCAGCCTTCAAGGCCTAATCTAAAGGAGTGAGCTTATGATTCATGGCCACTGGGAGGCGTAGCTCGACTGGAGGGTTCTGATCCTCCCTCTCAGCTCCCGTCCCCAGCACTCTTCACTCTCACACAATCATCTTCCACTACCCCCTTAAGCCTCTCTCTCTCTCTCTCCCTCTCCAGACACACACACACACACATCGTCCCTCAACACGCTCTCTTATTTCTTCCTCTATTTATATCTCCTCTCTTTCTTGTTCCCCACCCCATTCTTCCAGCATGTCTCCTCCTCCTGTCCCCCACCCTCCTCTCACTGTGCAGGCCCAGGGAGGATGTCTTGATTGAACGCTGGTAGAGAGACCCCAGTCGTTCGTTTCAAAAGGCCATTGTCCCTCTCTCGGGTCGGATGTCCTGGGGAGACAAATAGCCTCACGGAACTTGATACAAGGGTGGCGAAGGGCAATGGAGGGAAGAGCCCTAGACGTTAGCATTGGGAAATCAACTATTTTATTACCATAGGGCACTGTAGGGCCAGTAGAGTTCCAATTTTGAACACGAGAAGGGGAAGATAACTATCTACTTAGATATAAAGTCTTCCTATATGATAGCAAGTTACTTTTCCTTTGGTTCTACTAGTGCAATGTTGATGTCAACCACAAAGAAATGTTCTCCAATTGTGTGACCGTAAGTGTCGCGTGATATGCAACATTGTACAGTGATATGACCAAGACCGGCCTTAGGCATAGGCAAACTAGGCTGCCACCTAGGGACTCTGATTGGTGGGGGACTCAACAACAACAACAACAACATAGCACATCTCTTTGACTCATCTACTAGCCTAGCTCTAAGTCCCTACTATGATTGATGATGCCACATGAAATGCCACGGGAATCGCGCCATATACATTTATTTTATTTGTTTATTTAGATGTAGATGCAGGTTAGATTTTAATTCAATGCGTAATTTTATTTGTTGGTCTTTTTATTTGTTTGTGACCACCTAATTCACATTGCCTAGGGCATCCGATTACCTAAGACATTCTGAATTAAATTTATTTTGGGTTGAAAACAGTAGCTTGAGAAATAGATGGAGGTGATGGTGATGGAGGTGATGGAGGTGGTGGTGATGGAGGTGATGGTGATGGAGGTGGTGGTGATGGAGGTGATGGTGATGGAAGTGATGGAGGTGATGGTGATGGAAGTGGTGGAAGTGATGGAGGTGATGGAAGTGATGGAAGTGATGGAGGTATACATTTTAAACTTGTAGACTTCCGTTCAACGTTTCCCCCCCCCCCCCCAAAAAAAAAAAAAAAGAGAAGAAACAATTTTATACTTAGAAACAAAAACTGTAGATAGATTTGTATAGCTTGTAAATTGCCGCTCAATGATTTCCGAAGAACCTCCCGAGGACATTCTCTAGCGGACATTGTGCGAGATGGCTAGAACGTAAGGAAACAAGTCTGAGACGTTTTCGTTAAGACTAAGTCGAGGAAAGACACAATCATATACAAAAACAAAAGGCACATTCCTCGTTCCATATGCTAGTACAAATGCTCCTTCTTCCCTAATGGTATTAGAGCATGGAATGGTTTGCCTGGGCCAGCCAGGAAGTCCAATGACTTGGCAGAATTTAAGTCATTGGTTAACATGCATGACTAGATTGACGTAAGAACATGCGTAGGACGTAAACATTAAAAAATAATAATAATAATAACGTCTGTATTTCTTAAGATAAGACAAAACTTTCTCTGACCAATGGTCAGGGAGATGGACCGCTGTTACAAAAGGAAAGAAAGCTCCAAAACCTCTGTCGTCATTGGTGCATCTACTCTCCTAGCCAGGCGCTCTCTTTTCAAGCCAGTATTTCTATCGATGTCATCCTAGGACGATAGGCCACTTAAAAATAAAACAGTATCAAATTAGGAAAAAAAAAGGATGATCTTACAATAATTTAAGAACCACTGCAAGCTCAGTTCCCACCCCTTAAAGTGTGGGTGTGGGTGCGAGACTTTTGTCCTTGCCTTAGAAACTCTCCGCACTGAATCTCATGCTTGGTTTCACTTGAAGAAGACCCGCCCGAACTGTATCTAGTGTTGTTACGTTGAAGGCCTTTAATGAACCTCGCTGGACGAAATCTCATTTGAAAAACAACACATTATTCCGCCGCAACAAGCCGGCTCTAGAGCGTTAGTATTGCGGCGCAGACACTTGAACCAGCAGCCACAGGTGCGATGGTACAGAAATAGAGAATATATAATCATCTTTGACCACTAGAAAGAAGAAGTCTGCTTGATTAGGAACGTATAGACTAGACAGGCCCAACAAAGAAAAGAGATGTTTAGAACTGACTATAACGAGAGATCACGAGGAGACGCTCAGCAATGTTCTAGTTGAACAAAGAATCGCATGAAATATATTTCTCTATTTCCATTGTATCGTAAAGTGTCTTCACACAAGGGAAAGCACACTATCAGGTTTGCTTATCATTGTAGATTTTGTATTTGGCGCGTGTATACTATAATAGCGATATATGTTTATGTAGACGCAGCTGGTAATAACGATATCTGTATAAGTAAGCCCAGCTGGTATATGGTGTAATAGTGATATCTGTTTATATAGGCCCAGCTGGTATATACTGTAATGGAATGCCAATACCCTGTTTTGGTTGTTAGTTGGCCTATATGTTGTAATAGTGATGTCTGCAACGTGTTTGTAAATGTCTCTAGTTTTTACGTATGTGCATATGCTTCATTTTATTTTCAATGTGTGTGTATGTTTTCAGGTAGAGCCTTCTTCTAAGCATTAATTCTACCCCCCCCCCCCCGCATCTCCCCTTTCCTTTGTTGTTGGCCATCAGCAGAAGTCTCATGCAGATCTGGAGAATTGAGGGAACTAATGTGTGTGTGTGTGGGGGGGAGTGGTTCTGGTGAAGAGAATTTAAAACATTGTGGGGCAGGGGGAGAACAGTTTGACTTTCTGCTACAACGCCGTTGAACAATTCCCCGCACACCTTCTCCACCCCTCAACCCATTTCTACTCCACTTCTCGTGTGCCCCAGCAATGCGGGTCGACCCCTCTGACTATCTTGAGCCTTTGTTCCAATCGTAGGGAAGATGATACGTAATAAATAAACCGCCAATGTTGGTTGGATCAGAAAGGGGGAGAGAGAAGAGAGAGAGAGAGAAGAGAGAGACAGGTGTAAGGGAGCATACCTTCAAGAACTTGAGAAGATTCACAGTTTTGTTACACACGCATGCTTTCTTTCCTTTCTTCCTCTACTGCCTCGAACTTCCTTCCTCTACTGGCCTCTACTGCCTTGGTCCGCGGATTTAGTTCCTTTGCTGCCTTGGTCCGCCTTTTTACTTCATCTACTGCTTTAGTCCGCCTTTTTACTTCTTCTACTGCCTTAGTCCGCCTTTTTACTTCTTCGTTTTTACTTCCGCGAATTTAGTTCCTCTACTGTCTCGTTCCTCTATTAACTTGGTCCGCTTTTCTACTTCCTCTAGTACCTTGGACCGCTTGAAATTTGGCCATCGGTAATTTTTTTACAGGGCGGAAAATTCGTTAGTATTAACTGATACATTACTGCACTTTGTGTTTAAGCACTGATACGTTACAGCACTGATACGCTACAACATTGATACGTTACAGCACTGATACGTTACAGCACTGATAACCCTTAAATGTTACCATTATCCACAATGGATATGGTTGACTTACAACTATAAAGCTAGATAAGAAACATACCTCGAGAACCTTTGCTTGTTACCTTTTGTGGTTGTCTTGTCCAACTAAACAGTCAACAAAACCTGAATGTTTCTGAACTAAATCCAACACTTTTAGTAGTTGGAAACGGAAACAAAATAGTGTTAATTTTTTTTTTTTTGTTTGAACGCGGGTACGATCGTATTTCTTGAGGGTTTGTTTCCTTTCATAATATATAACACGGTTTACATTTTTAGCAGACAGCATTACACATTGGTGGCAGACGATCGACCACCGTGTGACAGTATACAGCACATCGGTGGGAAACGGCAAGGTGACACTTGAGACAGTCCTTGACAATAGTCAAGTTATCAAGGGCTCAACAAGATTCTTTCAGTCAGGGGGATGTGGCAGGGGGGCGTTGTGACAGTGTTAGGAAATACAAATCTGCAGACACGCGGATCTATTCTATTATCTAATTTATCTTTCTAGTATTTAAAATTAAGATTAAAGGGGGGAGAGGTGTATATCACGTGACCACGCAGTTCTAGCTCTGTAAGTATGTAAAGTTTCCTTTTCAGATCTTGCGATTTAGCTATGAACTAGGCCTAGAGAGTTCTATATATTTTGCCTCATCTAACACAGACAAAGCCGTTGTTTGCAGTTGGTTGATTTTTCTTAATTTTTTTTTTTTTTTTTTTGCTTAGTCTACGCCTCCTTTCGCTGCATTCCTATGTATTGTAATACCAACAGTATTTTGAAAGATATCAACTCAGGCGCCATTTTCCTCTCACTGGCATAGAGGAAAGTTGCTGGCAGCAGATGGTATCTGAAAGAGACAGATTATTGAAGACAGGCGCAGAAGACGGAAAGAAAACTTAAATAGACAGTCAGCGGACAAAGGCTTTGTCTGCACGAGATGCGGGAAAAATATGCAGGTCGCAGGTGGGTCATGCGAATCACTGCACGTATCCTTATATAATCTTGAGAATCTAAGACATTGCCATTTTAAAAGATCTCCTTAAAAATGTTTTAATTTGCTTCAACATTCAGAAACTGTTGGCCTGCTCTAGTCGTAATGACATCTCGTAGATCACTTTGTCACGTGACTGTGGAGCTAGCAAGATGAAAGCATGGGCATTGTTTATGGTCGGAACGATGTCGCCCACACAGTAGTTCCAATCTCTCCACGCAGCTGATGTGTCTTACGGAATGGAAATATCCGATACAGTTTGGGATCAGTTTTGCCGCTTGTTTTGCCAGGTAGTTGAACAGTGTGCCACAGTGTCACTATTAGTCTAAGGGTCGCCGCTACCTGATTTTTCATCGGGGTTAACTACCGAAGACTTTCTCATGTTTTCGTTTAGCCGCAAGGCAGCGGAGGTTTGGATTCAGAGTTTTCCTAATATGAAATAAATGTCTTGTTTCAAAGGCTACAATTTCTGATTTTTCCATTGCCACCCTAAAAGTGTTCCTGAATCAGCCAGAATAAAGTAGTGATGCACAATAATTTGACGTTTTGATTCTCAAATATTTTAAATCCCCCCCCCCCCACACACACACACACCATTCTTCTTCTATGTGTTTATTGGCATGTCTGCACAAATAAAATATGGGAGTCTTTAGAAAGCATATGACTTATGTTTCTACTAAGCTTAACTTTTCAAAATGAAGGTATTATGTATCCTCCTGTTAACATAACAAAATATGTATGTTATCTATATCCCCATTCTTTATAGCGCCATTCTCTGTCTGACCTCTTTCCTTAGCCAAAGGCTACCTATCCGAATCCATGCAGTTGGTAGGCTAAGTAAAGAGAGAGCGTGAATTTCTTGTGCTGAGAGTTGGCCAGATTTCCTAGACACGAATGTCTGAAGTTGTTCAACTGTTAGATTTGGAAAGGAAAGTCACAGAGAACAAAATATTCAGAGGAAAAGTTCTCAAAGTAAAGAAAGAAAAAGAGGACGAGAAACTGAGAGAGAGAGAGAGAAAGAAATAGAGATGGAGAGAGAGAAAAAGAGTAAGAGATGGAGAGAGAGAGAGAGAGAGAGAGAGAGAGAGAAAGAGAGAGAGTGTGTGTGTGAGAGAGATATCCTTTTTTTTTAAGAACAGTAAAGGTGAGCTTAGCTCTTTGAGTTAAATATGTGATCATCAAGGTCTCTCGCATTTAGAAATCCATTTATTTTTCCTCTCTCCCTTTCTCTTCACTGTATCTCCAGGTGAGATCTTGCCTCTAATCAGGAAGTTTTGATATTGACTAATAGCCACAGTCTCTATGGACTATCGAAACAGCCGTTGGCTTGGACGTCACTCGCAGATCAGTTGGAAGAATCGCCGCCCCCCCAAACAAAAAAAAGTTCTTTATGCTGAGGGAGTCAGACCCAAGGGACGCCCAAGACTCTGTAAGCGAGTTCTCAGGACTACAGGCATCAATGAAAGTATGGGGGGGGGGGGAATAGCCCAAGATTGGACAGCATGGAGGCAAACTTGCGTGCTGGTACGACCCTCGCCGAGCACAAAATGACTGAGGCAACCTTAGAGACAAGACAAGGAGGAAGAGCGTTGCCCCAAAACAAATCATTCAAATGCGAGAATTCCGCAAAGTTTGCAACTCCAGAATCAGTTTGTTTCATTACAGCAGACTCTGCCCCGAAGAAACCGACACAAGTAGGACCAGTAAATTCTCTGGGATCATTCATTGTCAGTAGGTGCCATATAATTTATCTATCTATCAGTTGCAAAGGGAAAAGATCGTCTTTGAGACGTAAATTGCGAAAGAATTTCAGATTTTTGTCTCACATTCTCTCTGTTTTGTTTTTCTGTATACCATGCTCTCTCTATCTTGCTCTCTCTATCTCGCTTCTTCCAGAAACCAACGTCACTGTCTAGATAACTTCTGCCCAAGTCTCCCGACAAATTTTCCTTGCATTTTGTTTTTTAATCTGTTAAAGGTTTGTACTTCAATTTTCTTTTCTTTCCTTTGCCCGGGCGCATGCGCACTCCCCTTCCCATTCAGAAATAACGATTGCTTAAGAAAAAAAAATGTAAAAAAAGAGAGAGAGAGAGAGGGGTAGATTACAGGTAAGGTCTGGTGCTGATGGAAGAGATTTGGACAGGAGATTAGGAAAGAACAAAACATGGAATGGTGGGGCGGGGGAGACAGCACTAAGATCTACATTACCTTTACGTCTGCTCTGTTATTTTAGTCACGCGCGGCTAAAACCGTTGGTGACTTCTGCTCCATAACTGTTTAGTTAAGGTGCAATGAGAGTGAGTAACATTGCCGTGAGCTCTTCTGTAACCGTGGGACTGGTTTGAGTCACTTTTATGACCACCGGTAGTCACTTTAAAAAAATGTTTGCATTAGTAGTAGTATTATTACCACCTCAATAGATATACTGGCGTGCTGAAGGGGGACAGGTAGGTGCGGCTCTGCCAGGTAAATACTTCGTGGTGGAGGCATTTCAGAGATGTGCCTTTTTTTTCCTTGTCTTCTACTTTCAGTGCTGACGTGCAGTGGAGGCTTGTGTCCATTGATGGTCGGCAAGACGCTTCTCTACTACGGACAGGGAACTACTTTCAAGATTAGTTCCCGGAAGTCCGTGTCAGACACTTTATTTCATCTGACACTAATTAATATTTCAATTTTTAACTTCTCAAAGAGGAAGACAATATTTATGTGCTGAGACGGTCGAGGAGTTGAAAATGTTATTTTCGAACTTTTATAATGCAACTTGCATCTGTTACTACCAACCTTTTCTATTAACTTTACATATTTGATATCTTCCATATTCGCATCCTCTTTTTTTTTCCAAAATCTTCTATCAACACCCTCTGTTTGGTACACATTTAACACGGTACAAAATCTTCTGTCAACTCCCTCTGTTTGGTACACATTTAACACGGTACAAAATCTTCTGTCAACTCCCTCTGTTTGGTACACATTTAACACGGTACAAAATCTTCTGTCAACTCCCTCTGTTTGGTACACATTTAACACGGTACAAAATCTTCTGTCAACTCCCTCTGTTTGGTACACATTTGACACGGTACACAATCTTCTGTCAACTCCCTCTGTTTGGTACACATTTAACACGGTACAAAATCTTCTGTCAACTCCCTCTGTTTGGTACACATTTGACACGGTACACAATCTTCTGTCAACTCCCTCTGTTTGGTACACATTTAACACGGTACAAAATCTTCTGTCAACTCCCTCTGTTTGGTACACATTTGACACGGTACACAATCTTCTGTCAACTCCCTCTGTTTGGTACACATCTAACACGGTACAAAATCTTCTGTCAACTCCCTCTGTTTGGTACACATTTGACACGGTACACAATCTTCTGTCAACTCCCTCTGTTTGGTACACATTTAACACGGTACACAATCTTCTGTCAACTCCCTCTGTTTGGTACACATTTGACACGGTACACAATCTTCTGTCAACTCCCTCTGTTTGGTACACATCTAACACGGTACAAAATCTTCTGTCAACTCCCTCTGTTTGGTACACATTTGACACGGTACACAATCTTCTGTCAACTCCCTCTGTTTGGTACACATTTAACACGGTACAAAATCTTCTGTCAACTCCCTCTGTTTGGTACACATTTAACACGGTACAAAATCTTCTGTCAACTCCCTCTGTTTGGTACACATTTAACACGGTACAAAATCTTCTGTCAACTCCCTCTGTTTGGTACACATTTATCACGGTATTTCTCCAACTTCCTATTCTCGGATTAAGTTGAAACTTTGCACAGTTACACATTACCCCTAACAACACATGATCCAATGAAAAGAATCGACCAATTATTAATTATTATACCAATTAGTCATAATTAAGTTATTTTGTTTTACATAAAGACACTACTGCCTAAGGGGAGGTAAGCCTCTCGTAAAGAAGAATGTCGTCGCCTAAAAAATGTAAAACTAACAATAGAACAACTATGAAAACCTCAATTTTCTGATCTTGTCTTATAAGATATAAACATTACTTCAAAAAAATAAGGATATTACGTCCTACGCGTGTTCCTAGGTCAATCTAGTCATGCAAATTAACCAATGACTTCAATTCTGGTTTCCATAAGCATTTCCCTAGTTCAAGGAGGCTTACGCCCACACGAATTCGAATTCTATTCAAGCATCTTTTTTTTTTTTTTACATTTCTTTCGGAAAGACAACAAAGAAACCCTCTCCCAGATACCCTCTCCCAGAAACCCTCTCCCAGATACACTCTCCCAGATACCCCTCCCCTTGCAAACTGTCCACAAAAGTGATTGGATCACAGCACATTGAGAATGCTAAAAGCATGAAATTACGCTAAACACAGACAATAGTAAAAAAATATTTCCAATCGCACAAATTTATTATTGTTATTCTAGATCTAAAATATGATATCGGATTTCCAATGTCTTTTCTAGTTTATGGGATCTAAACGGGACGGACGGACAGACAGACCACACAAAACTAATAGCGGCTATACTCCCTTTCGAAGGGCCGCTAAAAAGTAAAAATATATGTTAACATTATTTTTTAAAATTTCTATATTGTTTTTTTTTTTCTCACTTTCCATTAATGAATGAAGACATTTTATATTTTAAAAAGAAAGAATTCTAAATAAAAGGAAAAAAAAATTGTGAGATGTGGTCGTTTAAGTGATCTCTTTAATAACGTTAGAATCACAGGAATAATAATAATAATTAGGTATTGGTGGTTTGAGTTCAACTTATTCCAGGGAGTGGGGGGGGGGGAGAGATCCCTTATTTCTGCCACGATCTACTTCTTATCCAGACCCAAAGGATCTGTCCAGAGTGTAAGTGACGTCAAAGGAAATGTGTGTACGGCATTACTAAGTTTGTTCTGGTTCAAACATGTCTTTAAGGCCATGCCCACATTCTTGTCACGAGAGTTGGCAGTTTTGTTTTTTTAATCTATCAAAATAAACAAACAAATTAATCAATTAGAAACAAGTGATAATCAAATCCACAGTATCCAAAAGTTAACAAAAGAAATGAGGCTACATATTTTCTCCAGTGTTTCTAGAATTTAGTCTACCTAAACTGTGAAGATTAATTTGTTACAAATCTCTTCATCTCTCTCTCTCTCTCTCTCTGTCTCTCTCTTATCCATAAGTATGCGATGAACTGATTGTTATGAACATATTGTTCAATGCGAGTCTGAATTGTTATGATTGATAATTGATAATCGATCATCTGATTTATGATTGACCTAAGCACTAATAAGTTGATGACATAACCAAAAAAAAAAAAAAAAAACAGTTCACTTTAAGAACATAAAATGTAGCCTTTGCACCAGAAGTTAGATATGCACTATTATTACAAATCTTATCATCCAATTGGTCTAGTAATTTTAAAATTAAACGTGATGGTCTACTCTAAAGTAAGACATAGATTCTATTATTCTAGATCTAGTTTAAATCTATAACGTAGATCTAGAATTCTAGATCTGGTCTAAATAACGTAGATCTAGAAGTATAGACCTAGTCTAAGTCTAAATATAGAGTCTAGAACTCTACTAAAAATAAATAAAATCCCCCCCTCCTTTTTTTTAAAAAAAAACAACAACAACAACTCCCCTAAAAAATCCTGGCTACGCCCATGTAATGCAGACTAGATTTAGACAGATCTACTATGTAGAAAAATAGGGCTAGATCTATAAGCTATAGGCTTTGACAATGTTTTGTATTGATATAACACAACAAAAATAATCTAGTTGTGAAGAGCTTGCTGTAGGTATTAAAATGACACCAAGATAAATCTTTTTTCTTTTGTATGTTAGAGATACGTTTAAAAGCATTTGTATGTGCATGAAATCAGACTCTTAGAAAATGTCTGAAATATTGTGACCCCAAAACAAACGTATATGTCATTGAGTTGTCCTAACTTTGTAACCTTGATAGATAGCAGCACTTTGGGAGTTCTACTTCATTATACACTTTTCAAAGTCATTGCTTTACGTTTCTTAAAAACTACATTTTTGGTGGAATAAAATCCTGTGTATGAACATTTGGGTCAGTGTTTTCTCTCCAATCCTGTGTATGAACATTTGGGTCTGTGTTTTCTCTCCAATCCTGTGTATGAACATTTGGGTCTGTGTTTTCTCTCCAATCCTGTGTATGAACATTTGGGTCTGTGTTTTCTCTCCAATCCTGTGTATGAACATTTGGGTCAGTGTTTTCTCTCCAATCCTGTGTATGAACATTTGGGCATGTGTTTTCTCTCCAATCCTGTGTATGAACATTTGGGTCTGTGTTTTCTCTCCAATCCTGTGTATGAACATTTGGGCATGTGTTTTCTCTCCAATCCTGTGTATGAACATTTGGGTCTGTGTTTTCTCTCCAATCCTATGTATGAACATTAAGGCCTTTGTTTTCTCTCCAATCCTGTGTATGAACATTTGGGTCTGTGTTTTCCCTCCAATCCTGTGTATGAACATTTGGGCCTGTGTTTTCTCTCCAATCCTGTGTATGAACATTTGGGCCTGTGTTTTCTCTTCAATCCTGTGTATGAACATTTGGGTCTGTGTTTTCTCTCCAATCCTGTGTATGAACATTTGGGTCTGTTTTCTCTCCAATCCTGTGTATGAACATTTGGGTCTGTGTTTTCTCTCCAATCCTGTGTATCAACATTTGGGTCTGTGTTTTCTCTTCAATCCTGTGTATGAACATTTGGGTCTGTGTTTTCTCTCCAATCCTGTGTATCAACATTTGGGTCTGTGTTTTCTCTCCAATCCTGTGTATGAACATTTGGGCATGTGTTTTCTCTCCAATCCTGTGTATGAACATTTGGGTCTGTGTTTTCTCTCCAATCCTATGTATGAACATTAAGGCCTTTGTTTTCTCTCCAATCCTGTGTATGAACATTTGGGTCTGTGTTTTCCCTCCAATCCTGTGTATGAACATTTGGGCCTGTGTTTTCTCTCCAATCCTGTGTATGAACATTTGGGCCTGTGTTTTCTCTTCAATCCTGTGTATGAACATTTGGGTCTGTGTTTTCTCTCCAATCCTGTGTATGAACATTTGGGTCTGTTTTCTCTCCAATCCTGTGTATGAACATTTGGGTCTGTGTTTTCTCTCCAATCCTGTGTATCAACATTTGGGTCTGTGTTTTCTCTTCAATCCTGTGTATGAACATTTGGGTCTGTGTTTTCTCTCCAATCCTGTGTATCAACATTTGGGTCTGTGTTTTCTCTCCAATCCTGTGTATGAACATTTGGGCATGTGTTTTCTCTCCAATCCTGTGTATGAACATTTGGGTCTGTGTTTTCTCTCCAATCCTGTGTATCAACATTTGGGTCTGTGTTTTCTCTCCAATCCTGTGTATCAACATTTGGGTCTGTGTTTTCTCTCCAATCCTGTGTATCAACATTTGGGTCTGTGTTTTCTCTCCAATCCTGTGTATGAACATTTGGGTCTGTGTTTTCTCTCCAATCCTGTGTATCAACATTTGGGTCTGTGTTTTCTCTCCAATCCTGTGTATGAACATTTGGGTCTGTGTTTTCTCTCCAATCCTGTGTATCAACATTTGGGTCTGTGTTTTCTCTCCAATCCTGTGTATCAACATTTGGGTCTGTGTTTTCTCTCCAATCCTGTGTATGAACATTTGGGCATGTGTTTTCTCTCCAATCCTGTGTATGAACATTTGGGTCTGTGTTTTCTCTCCAATCCTGTGTATCAACATTTGGGTCTGTGTTTTCTCTCCAATCCTGTGTATCAACATTTGGGTCTGTGTTTTCTCTCCAATCCTGTGTATCAACATTTGGGTCTGTGTTTTCTCTCCAATCCTGTGTATCAACATTTGGGTCTGTGTTTTCTCTCCAATCCTGTGTATCAACATTTGGGTCTGTGTTTTCTCTCCAATCCTGTGTATCAACATTTGGGTCTGTGTTTTCTCTCCAATCCTGTGTATGAACATTTGGGCCTTTGTTTTCTCTCCAATCCTGTGTATGAACATTTGGGCATGTGTTTTCTCTCCAATCCTGTTTATGAACATTTGGGCCTGTGTTTTCTCTCCAATCCTGTTTATGAACATTTGGGCCTGTGTTTTCTCTCCAATCCTGTGTATGAACATTTGGGCATGTGTTTTCTCTCCAATCCTGTGTATGAACATTTGGGCATGTGTTTTCTCGATGGAATGTCTACAACCACATTGGTTTTCAAGTCATGTGACTGTACATCGAGTTGGCTTGGTGTGAAAGGAGTTCTTTTGATGAGCAATTTTGTAACCCAGATTTATTGGGAAATACAAACTTACTAGTAATCCTTTTATAATTTATAAGCTTAATACAAATTATAAAAAGATGGTTGGGAGCCTTCAAAACTTATTTTCTCTTTCATCTCTAACAAGTGATAAAATAAATCTTTAGAGTAGTTTCCAATAATCTTCCATGATAATACATTTTTTGAGTAGGTTGCAATCAGCTACTTTAATAATAAATGTAATGAGTAGTCAGCAATCAACTTCCATGATAATGACGAATGATACAGACGAATGATACAGACGAATGATAATGTTGCATACAAAGGTAGATGTTAGAGGTTGATGAAAATGAGTCTAATGGTTGATAGTTAAGTGTACCTGAAGACAAAGCCTGCAGCAGATAAACAATGGCAAGGCAGCTGGTGGACAGCTGGTATTACAACAGAATTGGAAGAAGGCAGGAGTAAGGCGCCCCCCAACCTCCTTCTCTCTACCTCCGTCTTGTTCCAGCAAAAACGTTTTGACTAGAGAGTATTTCATTGTCTGTGATAGCACATGTTCAAAGAAGATGGAATCAGTCCAACAGCCAGTCAGCCCTGAAAGACAGCAATGATTCAGACAATGTGAATAGACGACAGACTGAGTGGGGTGGATGGGGCCCTGCTAGGGGAAAAAGAGGGTGTAGGGCAAGCACTAGCAGGAACACTTCCCTAAACGATGTAGACTTACGTCCTTGAATTAAACCTACAGGTGTAAGTGTGTACTTGAATTAAACCTACAGGTGTAAGCAAAGGCGAACTGGGGGTCAAAACTTCATAGAATCCTAAATGCTGCTGGTAAAATCATTGGCAAAAAAAAAAAAACAATCCCTGTTTGGGAAGCTGTTTGAGACTAACATTCATAAAAAAATGTAAAAAGATTCTAGAAATAAAAAATCTCCCTTTGTTTTTTTTTCCCTCTTTCCATCACAAAAGAGATACAAGACACCAATAGCAAAGACAAACAGAAACACTCTTTTGTTCCCCTACAATCGAATCATTAAATAGAAACTATCTGATATAAACTTCGTAGCGGGGACAACTCGAGATCATGCGACAACTCCATCAAATCAATATCAATTCGTATGTGACTGGACATGTCATCTATAGGACCTGGAACGTTGTTGTGGGTCCGTTTATAGATTCATAGGAATATATTCACACTAGCGTCAATCTCTATGAAAATAAATAAAGGCCTTAAGTTTCTTGTTTATCGTTTAGTATGTATAAGGAATTGACGTCTACTAGAAGCACTATATACGGATGTAGGGTATTCAGGACAATGCTTTAGATTAGTATTAGACTGTAAAGTGTATAAGATGTAGTTTTTTAATCAAAACGCTCAAAGAGTTGCTTTTAATGACACTATTTAATAAAAGCTAAAACAATTGACTGGCATTCATGCGACCCTTTCTGTAGCCCTAGCGGTCCTACCGGCCCACCGGGCATTGGCCCGAAAGTCCATATAGCCAGTCCTCCCCTGGGTGTAAGTGTGTACTTGAATTAAACTCATAGGTCTTAGTGTGTACTTAAATTAAACTCATAGGTCTTAGTTTGTACTTAAATTAAACTTATAGGTCTTAGTGTGTACTTAAATTAAACTCATAGGTCTTAGTGTGTACTTAAATTAAACTTATAGGTCTTAGTGTGTACTTAAATTAAACTCATAGGTCTTAGTGTGTACTTAAATTAAACTCATAGGTCTTAGTGTGTACTTAAATTAAACTTATAGGTCTTAGTGTGTGCTTAAATTAAACTCATAGGTCTTAGTGTGTACTTAAATTAAACTTATAGGTCTTAGTGTGTACTTAAATTAAACTTATAGGTCTTAGTGTGTACTTAAATTAAACTTATAGGTCTTAGTGTGTACTTAAATTAAACTTATAGGTCTTAGTGTGTACTTAAATTAAACTCATAGGTCTTAGTGTGTACTTAAATTAACCTTATAGGTCTTAGTGTGTACTTGAATTAAACCTACAGGTGTAAGTGTGTTTGTGGATTAAAACTGTATGTGTATTGGAATGTATTACATGTGTACGAGTGTACCGTATCTGCATTGTACTTGTATTGAACCTACATATGTAAATAAGTTGAATGAGATCTCTCTCTCTCTCTCTGTCTGTCTCTCTCTCTGTCTGTCTGTCTCTCTCTCTCTGTCTATCTCTCTCTCTCTGTCTCTCTGTCTCTGTCTATCTCTCTCTCTCTCTCTGTGATAGCATGTGCGCGAAGAATTACACGTTGATACAAAAACAGAAATGAGAGAGAGCAGATACAAACATGAAGGGGAGCGACAGAGAGATAGAGAGAGTGAGACATTGGCAGAGAGAGCAGATACAAACATGAGGGGGAGCGACAGAGAGATAGAGAGAGTGAGACATTGGCAGAGAGAGCAGATACAAACATGAGGGGGAGCGACAGAGAGATAGAGAGAGTGAGACACTGACAGAGAGAGCAGATACAAACATGAGGGGGAGCGACAGAGAGATAGAGAGAGTGAGACACTGACAGAGAGAGCAGATACAAACATGAGGGGGAGCGATAGAGAGATAGAGAGAGTGAGACATTGACAGAGAGAGCAGATACAAACATGAGGGGGAGCGACAGAGAGATAGAGAGAGTGAGACGTTGACAGAGAGAGCAGATACAAACATGAGGGGGAGCGACAGAGAGATAGAGAGTGTGAGACATAGACAGAGAGAGCAGATACAAACATGAGGGGGAGCGACAGAGAGATAGAGAGAGTGAGACATTGATTGAGAGAGAGATAGAGAGAGTGAGACATTGATTGAGAGAGAGAAAGAGAGATAGAGAGAGTGAGACATTGATAGAGAGATCGACAGAGAGATAGAGAGAGTGAGACATTGACAGAGAGAGCAGATACAAACATGAGGGGGAGCGACAGAGAGATAGAGAGAGTGAGACATTGACAGAGAGAGAGACAGAGAGAAAGAGAAAAAGACTGACAGAAAGAAAGAGAGAGAAACACAGAATGAGAGAAAAAAGAGAGAGATTGACACACGGAGAGAGACAGATTGACAGAGAGAGAGAGAGAGAGATAAAGAGATGTAGAGAAAATAGAAATTAATATATTAAAGAGAGGTGTAATCTGCACGCAAGACTATATTGTATAAATACCATGGATGAGAAAAAAAAAAGAGAGAAAAGGGGACTGGGAGAGTGAAAATAGTGAAACGGGATGAAAGGGAAGAGTGAAAATAGTGAAACGGGATGAAAGGGAAGAGTGAAAATAGTCAATTAGGATGAAAGGGAAGAGTGAAAATAGTCAATTAGGATGAAAGGGAAGAGTGAAAATAGTCAATTAGGATGAAAGGGAAAAGTGAAAATAGTCAATTAGGATGAAAGGGAAGAGTGAAAATAGTCAATTAGGATGAAAGGGAAGAGTGAAAATAGTCAATTAGGATGAAAGGGAAGAGTGAAAATAGTCAATTAGGATGAAAGGGAAGAGTGAAAATAGTCAATTAGGATGAAAGGGAAGAGTGAAAATAGTGAAACAGGTTGAAAGGAAAGAGTGAAAATAGTGAAACAGGTTGAAAGGGAAGAGTGAAAATAGTGAAACAGGTTGAAAGGGAAGAGTGAAAATAGTGAAACAGGTTGAAAGGGAAGAGTGAAAATAGTGAAACAGGTTGAAAGGGAAGAGTGAAAATAGTGAAACAGGTTGAAAGGGAAGAGATTAAATAAATCAGAAATTAGGAAAGAAACAATTGAGCCATCAAAAAACTCTGTCCATTGTATGAAGGAGTAGCGCGCTACCTAATGTAAGAACTCAAGGTCGTCTCATCGAAATAATTCTAGAATTAATAATAAAAGTCCCCCCCCCCCCACATACTGCAAATCACGATTTCTTCAATGCCAGCTACATGTGTCAGTGACAGCTTCCATTGGTGAGACTGCACGTGAACTTACATGTGTCAGTGACAGCTTCCATTGTTGAGACTGCACGTGAACTTACATGTGTCAGTGACAGCTTCCATTGGTGAGACTGCACGTGAACTTACATGTGTCAGTGACAGCTTCCATTGGTGAGACTGCACGTGAACTTACATGTGTCAGTGACAGCTTCCATTGGTGAGACTACACGTGAACTTACATGTGTCAGTGACAGCTTCCATTGGTGAGACTGCACGTGAACTTACATGTGTCAGTGACAGCTTCCATTAGTGAGACTGCACGTGAACTTACATGTGTCAGTGACAGCTTCCACTGGTGAGACTGCACGTGAACTTACATGTGTCAGTGACAGCTTCCACTGGTGAGACTGCACGTGAACTTACATGTGTCAGTGACAGCTTCCATTGGTGAGACTGCACGTGAATTTACATGTGTCAGTGACAGCTTCCACTGGTGAGACTGCACGTGAATTTACATGTGTCAGTGACAGCTTACTTTAGTGAGGCTGCATTTGAACGTGTGACGTAAGTACTAGACCTTGACAATGATTGACACAAAGAAAAATAACATTTTTTTTAAAACAGACAATTAACGAAATCGTTCCTACACACACACACACACAGATCACCAGATTCGTGACCTGCTCCAAATGATAACACGTGTGCTGACATCTGGATCGTCTGAACCAGCGACCTAAACAATGACCTACGCTATACACTTTCCTGGTACCGGTATTATGACATCGATAACCATACAAACAATCTTGTAACGTGAAATGAAACCTAAATAACTGAAATAAAAACAAACAACATTGCTATGATGTACTCTGCTCATATTGTTACAATGAAATTAGTTGGTTAATACGTCTTCGGAAGTTAATTTAAAAGCCCATTCACCAATTCTATGTCTGGGGATTCTTGTTTACTTAAAGAAATAGAGTCTCACTCTTAGAATTATACACTCACATAAAGATTAAACACATATTAGAAAACAAGCAGTACTCCAAATACAAAAATACATTCACACATGAAGCATTCAGGCTCAATCTAAAACCCAGCTTGACTCCTCTATGTATAGTTTTACTTACGGAAACTTCTAGTAGAAGAAATGGAATACATGATTGTAGAATCCAATTCACTTAGCTACATAATTACTATTCAATGTAGAAACTCAAAGCTACGGAACCCAATACAAGCGTTGAGTTCTATTTCTCACGTGATCTTGACAAGCACATCACGTGACAACATTCCTCTTAGAACGACAGTGTATTTCCTGTTAGGTAAGCAACTATAATCATTACAAAGAACGCAAGACTTTGATCCACTGGAGAACTTCTAAGTACTTATGTCCACATCAAGCCAAATGTTAGCTCATGTTGATGTCTCACTCACGTCGTTTCTCCAGGACGTCATAATATATATGAAAACATTGGCACCGAGCTGCAACAGTGAACTGTGGAAAATATAGATAAGTGATGTCATGGCCCACGTGACAGGCTAGTGAGGCGGTGCTATGGAAACTTTTGCCAACTAATAAAGTCGTAGATTTTTAATTCTGTTTAGACGTGACCAGTTTTGCTGTGATGCTGCTTGTGGCATACATGTTTAAAAATTCTTTAAAATTTCTATTTCCCCGAGGTCCAATAGTTTAGACACATTTATCTACACAAAGGGAGGAAACTTATAAGATTTTAGTTTCAAACTCGTACCGTACCGAAATCACACAAAAGAAGCCCCCACCCCAACATACCCTTCCACTGACATTTCCTAAATCTCCCCCCCCCCCCCCCCAAATCAAATCTCTAGGCTCTGTGCGCGCTCACGTTGTACCCCCCCCCCCTCGTGACCCAAGACCCAACGATCCGTGAAATAAGAATGAAGATTACCTCAGTCATTGTTGGTTCTATCACGAGCTCGCGTCGTACGCAGACCACGTCTGCTCAAACTTGGTATTTTAAACACTGGACTTGAACAGACAGGCGCTTTTTTTTATCATTTTTTTTACTGAGCTCATAGGTGTGTGTGTATGTGTGTGTATGTGTGTGTGTCAATTATAGTATTACGAGTGTGTGAGTCTGCATAAAGAAAGGAGACTGATAGAATGACCTTCCAGTCCTAGAAACACAAGATTTGGTTAAGGGAGACTTCACTTTAAGCCTTAGAGAAATAAGAGAAGGTCAGAAGTGTTAATTAGACAAACAGAAAGACAGACTAGACAGGCTGAGGGACAGGCTAAACAGGCTGAGAGACAGACTAGACAGGCTGAGAGACAGACTAGACAGGCTGAGAGACAGACTAGACAGGCTGAGAGACAGACTAGACAGGCTGAGAGACAGACTAGACAGGCTGAGAGACAGAATAGACAGGCTGAGAGACAGACTAGACAGGCTGAGAGACAGAATAGACAGGCTGAGAGACAGACTAAACAGGCTGAGAGACAGAATAGACAGGCTGAGAGACAGAATAGACAGGCTGAGAGACAGACTAAGGCTGAGAGACAGACTAAGGCTGAGAGACAGACTAGACAGACTGAAAAAACAGAAAGCAGTCAGATAAAAATTGAGACACATAAACAACAGACAATCAACTGACGGTCAAGTTGGTAGTCACTCGAATACGCGGTAAGTCAAGTAGGCAATCAGTTATGTAGATAATCAGTAATGTTGACAGTCAATTATGTAGGCAAGTAGGCATTCAATCAAGTAGACAGTCACTCATGTAGGAAAGCAAACAAATATCTAATCAATTATTTAGGCAAGTAGTCAAGTAGACAGTCATATAGGCGAGCAATTAAATATGTAGTCAATCATTCAGGCAACCTCTCAGGTAGGCAAGCATTTAGCGTATCAAACACTCAATCATATAGACAATCAGTCTAATATGTAGTCAAATCATTTAGTCAAGTAGGCAGTCAATCATGTAATCAAGCAGTCAACTATGTAGTCAATCATTTGGCCAAGCAGTCAACTATGTAGTCAATCATTTGGCCAAGCAGTCAAGTAGGAAGCTAGAATATGGATAATACTAATATGTTCTTCATACAATTCTATCAGCGCTATTGAACTATGTGCTAATAAATACAGCTATGATTGAGCTATTGATCTGGTTTGATCATGTTGCTGTACATCTCTTGCTTTATATGGCTCATTTAAAAGGCTTACATTTGCATAACAATAATTTGGAAATAGATCCTAAAAAAACAAGCCCTCACATTACTATTTTCTTATTCATTTGCTAGGAAAAACTCATATAAGAACTTTCCTAGAGTTGATCAAAGTGTCATGTCAGCATGGAGTCTGTTGACTGCGCTAGGAAACAGTCCTGGAGATTTCCACCAGAAACAAAACAATGTCAAGGACGCTCATTTAAACTTGAATGTTGCCAACTAAATCAAAGCTACCAACGACAATTCGATTCTGCAGTAACTCAAATGAGCACACAGACAAATGATCCTAGAACTTAAAAAACAACACCTAGCTTATCAACCCTTCCTTCCATGTGTTACAACAAAGAGACATAGATTTCAACAAAAATCACAGTTTGCTATTTATGAGCCTACACTACAGTATTCCTCCATGTTATATAGAGGGCTACTTAACTAAAAAAAAAATATTTTTTTTAAAGGAAATTCTGTAAACTTTTAAGATAAAAATGGAATTCAATCTATCAAAGTGTAGGTCAGCTTTTCCAGTCAATTTCACAGTCAAAATCTGTTCAGTTTTTGTGAATTCAATGGATGACTTAATCCTGTTGACCACGTGCTGCTTTTATTTCTTGCGCGTCTAGTTTGAATCAATCAGCAATATCTCCAGACAATAGAGACCAGGGACTCAACAGTCTCTCTTCTCAATTCACACATCCATCATGTACCCTATCTAGTACGACCACTTCGGAAAGAGTTGTACCCTCGTTCCATCTCAAGGCGCTGATACTCACTCACTAATAGTTGTACGTGTGTGTGTGTGTGCATGTGTATGTGACTCACCTACAGATGGTAGACACGACTGCCCATTCCTAGTTTTGATGGATGGTTCCGTCAGACGAGCGTAGCACGAGGGCTCTAACTTTGTGTTCAGCATTTCGTGGCCTATGGCCACCATTTCTTCAAGTCTCGATGACGAATCGATGGAAAACTTTGCTGAAAGACAATGGCTGTTACCCCGTGTGATAGACTCTGTTACGTGTAGGCCTAGTTCCAGTCCTTCATGCACATTGGAAATTCAACATATTTCATGCCATCTATTAAAACAAAGTAGATAACACAGGCCTAAATAAATCCTAAATAGTAGCTGGTTTTTAAATCCTCATCATTCAACATAGACTAAAACTCTGTCTAGTTGTCAGGTCTTTATGTTGTCAGGATCGACAATTGTACATCGGTAGCGAGACAGGCAACGAGGGTGGAATGAAAAAATTGATAGCTTATTAGACAGACAGTCAGTCAGTCAGACAGACAGATAGACAGACGGCAGGTAGATAGATAGATAAATAGATAGATAGATAGATTGATTGTTTGATTGATTGATAAACATACATACATACAAACAGATAGATAGATAGATAGATAGATAGATAGATAGATAGATAGATAGATAGATAGATAGATAGATAGATAGAGATAGATAGATAGACTGATAGATAAATCGATAGACATATAGATAGATAGACAGATGGATAGATAGATAAATAGATAAATAGATAGATAGATATATAGATAGATAGATAGATAGATAGATAGATAGATAGATAGATAGATAGATAGATAGATAGATAGATAGACCGACAGACAGACAGACAGATAGACAGACAGATAGATAGATAAATAGATAGATAGATAGATAGATAGATAGATAGATAGATAGATAGATAGATAGATAGATAGATAGATAGGCAGACAGGCAGATAGATAGATAGATAGATAGATAGATAGATAGATAGATAGATAGATAGATAGATAGACAGATAGATAGATAGATAGATAGATAGATAGATAGATAGATAGATAGATAGATAGATAGATACTTCTCGAATGAAGATTCTACTCAGCTCTGTTTTCTCCATAGCATCTCTCTGTGAAACTCATCAAGCTAATAAACCAGCCATAGAAACATTGGCTCGACCCTAACCCATACCGAATATTACATCAACACAAGTTTTTGTAGCAATAAAGAGAAGCCATAAACTGTATCCCCCAGATATAAATGGAATCTATCCATTAAAGAAAAACAAGGCGATCTCTCCAAATATTATCTTTCTATTCCTAGTGACCTCATCGACTCGATGACCTCTGCACAACGCCATCTGGAGAATCCAATGAAAAAGAAACAGAATCCCGTCTGGAATGTTGTTGAAGATGGAAAAGTCATCAAGCGTGTCTGGAACTAGTCATGGGTTCCATTTCACGGCTGAACATTTCAGCTCAATATATAAATATTTAGTTTAAAACACGAAGAAAAAAAAAGTCACCTGTTTTTTTGGTAGGTTTTTTTTTTTTTACTTTTCGTCAGCCAATGTGGCACGTTGATTAATAAACGGCCAGACAAGCTGCCTAAACCTGCCAAATGTTTTTGACACGTAAATGGTTGCTTACTAGATTAGAATATGTGCTCTGCCTACTTATGTTAGGTGATACAAAGCACTTGCTAAACAGTGCAAACATAAAATATCTGACTCGATTTTGAAGAGTTTTTGCCATTCCGTCATGAAGTGATCCTTTCTACCATTATATTTTTGTGAAGATATACATATAGGCATGAATAAGCAATGATAAACCCAGGTCTACATTTCAAACCCAGACTTGAGACATCCCTCAACCCAGTTCTCCTTGTGCTCTTCTTCTATTCAGTTACCGTACCTACTTAGATATGTTTCGTTTGTCAAAGTAGTAACAACAGAATATGTAGATCACCGATGGGTCTCTGTATCCACGCTACCATCTTCCTTAATATTCGAACTTATTGAGTATGTGAGAAAGTGTTTGTGTGTGTGTGTGTGTGAGAGAGAGAGAGAGGGGTCAAAATATAAATTTAAAAATTCACTCTACCGCTAACAGCTGTGTTTCCTCCATGGGAAAAGAATGACTAAATCCTGACTAGTCGTGTTCAGTTCTTGTTCTCCAGAGGTCAGGCTGACACGAATTTAGGATGTCAAGCTAGAAATCTGCCTCTGACACGCTGACCTTGTCTGCACCTTGTGACCCTCATGTATTGTTCGGAGCAGGTGTATTACTGCATATACCTATATCACTTCCCCATCCCCCATAGTTTTCGTGACATCCAAACGTTTGTCCCGGCGGAGCCACTGTGTGACCCTCGGCTGGGGAGACAATAATCAAATAGCAATGTCCCGGCGGAGCCACTGTGTGACCCTCGGCTGGGGAGACAATAATCAAATAGCATTGCTACATTTGAAAGACTTCATATAACACTAGGCATGGGTGCATTGAGAAGACTTCATATAACACTAGGCATGGGTGCATTGAGAAGAACATGTGGAGGTGAAATCTGGCCTCGCTCTCGCAGAAATCTAACACTACAAGAATAACGTACTAAGCCAACATGACTCAATGGTTTCTAGAGATACTGGACAGGAAATAGATGATCGACTTAGACCACTCGTTTTGTCGTAAGGTCCTGCTATGTTTCACTCATTTTGTTTTAAGGTCCTGCTATGTTTCACTCATTTTGTTTTAAGGTCCTGCTATGTTTCACTCATTTTGTTTTAAGGACCTGCTATGTTTCACTCATTTTGTTTTAAGGTCCTGCTATGTTTCACTCATTTTGTTTTAAGGTCCTGCTATGTTTCACTCGTTTTGTCGTAAGGTCCTGCTATGTTTCACTCGTTTTGTCGTAAGGTCCTGCTATGTTTCACTCATTTTGTTTTAAGGTCCTGTTAATTCCCTCGTTTTGTTTTAAGGTCCTGTTAATTCCCTCGTTTTGTTTTAAGGTCCTGTTAATTCCCTCGTTTTGTTTTAAGGTCCTGTTAATTCCCTCGTTTTGTTTTAAGGTCCTGTTAATTCCTCGTTTTGTTTTAAGGTCCTGTTAATTCCCTCGTTTTGTTTTAAGGTCCTGTTAATTCCCTCGTTTTGTTTTAAGGTCCTTCTATGTTTCACTCATTTTGTTTTAAGGACCTGCTATGTTTCACTCGTTTTGTTTTAAGGACCTGCTATGTTTCACTCATTTTGTTTTAAGGACCTGCTATGTTTCACTCGTTTTGTTTTAAGGACCTGCTATGTTTCACTCATTTTGTTTTAAGGTCCTGCTATGTTTCACTCATTTTGTTTTAAGGTCCTGCTATGTTTCACTCGTTTTGTTTTAAGGTCCTGTTATGTTTCACTCATTTTGTTTTAAGGACCTGCTATGTTTCACTCGTTTTGTTTTAAGGACCTGCTATGTTTCACTCGTTTTGTCGTAAGGTCCTGCTATGTTTCACTCATTTTGTTTTAAGGTCCTGCTATGTTTCACTCATTTTGTTTTAAGGACCTGCTATGTTTCACTCGTTTTGTTTTAAGGACCTGCTATGTTTCACTCATTTTGTTTTAAGGTCCTGCTATGTTTCACTCATTTTGTTTTAAGGACCTGCTATGTTTCACTCATTTTGTTTTAAGGTCCTGCTATGTTTCACTCATTTTGTTTTAAGGACCTGCTATGTTTCACTCGTTTTGTTTTAAGGACCTGCTATGTTTCACTCATTTTGTTTTAAGGTCCTGCTATGTTTCACTCATTTTGTTTTAAGGACCTGCTATGTTTCTCTCGTTTTGTTTTAAGGACCTGCTATGTTTCACTCATTTTGTTTTAAGGACCTGCTATGTTTCACTCATTTTGTTTTAAGGACCTGCTATGTTTCACTCATTTTGTTTTAAGGGTCTATTATGTTTCAATTAAAGCACACTTGAGCACAAATGTAAAACCCTTGTGCAAGACTTGTGCCTAAGATGTAAACACAATTTAACAGATCCCGGCGTCTACGACTTTGTCTGCATCAGATGTGAAAAAATATGCAGGTCACATTTGGGTTTGCGTAGTTATGTTAAACTCTGCACTCATCCTTAATCTTCGGAATCGAAGATTTTGCCATAGATATATTCACATTATCCTTCCCGACATTAGGACAGAAGACATGATCTATATATGATAGACCGTAGTTTATACCGAATTTAGAAACACACAAGAGGAAATACAAACTAGCCTAGTACCCGTGTTCAATGGATCACTTTCAACACCACTCTAGCTTAAATCAGAGGCGTCACCAAAGGGAAGCGAGACAGGTGAAACTTAAAAAAAAATAAAACTTCTACAATTCATCGCCACTGCTTTGAACCAACACCACCCGATGTCCGGCAACGAGCAATTACGTCCAGTTAAGATAAACAAATGAAATAGACCACAACGTCCTCACAAAAGTCCCTGAAGTGACCAACGCTGTAGCCTCTCTGTGGTTTCTGTGGACTCCACGACCGTTTTAATTCCCCCGGCGTCCCCGTGCGGGCGATCTTTTGATGGCGGCCCAACAAAAGGCTGTTTCTAATCTATTCATTTTCTTAAGTGAATCTACAGATAGACTTCAACAGGGAACGGGGAACTCGAAGCAGCGTGACAAAAGAGCTGGTCACGTCTTGCAATAATATCCCCTGGTAGGTGGACTAATTGTCCAGCCAGTCTGCTAATTTATAGTATACAACTTGGCGCCAGCGGGGATTTCCTCTGAAGTTTCTCCGACAATTCCCAATGCTGATTCTCCATTATGGTTTTGGACTGAAAAGCGAAGTGGGGGGGGGGGGGGGAATCTTTAGTACAGAGACTGGACCCCTGGGGAACGAATGAAAACACAGGTCAGTGAAACAAATAGATACAATTAATTGTGCTTTGGAGGGTTTGAGGTCGACTGTTTGTCTACCGTGGTCAAACAAAACTAAAAAATTAATTGTACAAGTTATATGTTCACTCTTCATACATGAAATTAATATTTCATCTTAAGGTTTGTTCCGAAAACTTCAGAGTAGTTTGTTTGAATGTACCGGCACAATTTCAACAGACGTGTTCAGAGTTACTTGCCCTCGCGCCTAGTGTTCCAGTGGTGAAAAATTCTTGCATTCTGTTGTATTTCTTGTTAGTAGGTCAAGGACGTTCACTTAAGATGGTTATTTAACCAAACATTTAGTTGTCACATGGCCCAATGAAATGGCAACACCAAAAGTCAATATAAAAGTTTATTTGATGGCAATCTAATTTTTAGGCATTGACTCCAAATTTTAAGATTTTTTGTGAAGTTTATTTTATTGTTATACTGAAATGTTTATTTTTAGACATTGTCCAAAGATGTATTTGATGCAGCCATTAATATAGACATTTATTTGCTATAAACTTACGATAGAAACCCTTGGTATAACAGTTGTCTAGAATCATAATGTCTCCATCCAATAATATAGTGTAACATTTTCTTTCCTTTTTTTTTTATTCTATAGGGCACCAAAAAACTTTATTTGCTTAACGATAATAGTCAAGCAATGAATCAGCAAAGTAGACGTTGTCTAAAGGTACATAGAAGACATTCTTGGACTTCATAACAAAGTCAAGCGGAAGATAGATTCTAAATCAAATTTAGAATAAAGAAAAGGGGGTGGGCGGTACTGTGAGAGGGGAGAAACAAAGACATGACTCCCTCCCCCCCTTCTTCTTCTGTGTAAGACTGTAAGTGTTCAGTATCAAGGCTTTTTACTTTCTAAAACTCATCAAATTCATCAATTAAAATTAGAGATTAAGATTGACGACAGACAGTGAAGTAGCGAGCAATCGGTTTCATTATTGATTATGTAGTAAAGACGCACAAAAACTTTCTAACGCGTGAAGTCAAATAAACAGTTTTGATTTCTCATGCCTCATTTATTCCCCCCCCCCCCCCGTTCCCCAGTCCTCAAAACGCTTTCGACTCTTGTATCACTACAAAATAACGTTAAGAGTGAGGCCCCCCCACTTCCAAAGTTTATACTCTGTGGAATCGAAAACATGATTTCTGTTTCCTTACCGTTGTAACCCCCCCCCCTCCTATTCTCAAAATGACCTGGAGGTAAAATTCGATATTGCAGGCTATAAATAACAATTAAGATAAAGATCTGTAGTCGACTTCCCACCCCCTCCACCTCATCACTAAAAAAGAAAAAGAAAAGCAAACTATGCATGACTCGCCACTCGTTGCATTGGACAGGTTCAGGGGTGGAGGTATATAAGTAGTCAGCTGTTGAGTTCTGACATCTTCTTTGAAAGTGAGTCAAAGAGTTGAACACACCAGGGACATAACAACCAAATGTATAAGCAAATATTGTCACGTAGAATATATATATATATATATATATATATATATATATATATATATATATATATATATATATATATATATATATATATATATATATATATATATATATATATATATATATATATATATATATATGTTATAAAACCTACAAAGGCTAAATCCCCCCCTCTTTTTTTTGTTCAATTCCTTTCAAACCAACCAGTGCCAACCAGTATATCATTTAGCAACCATTTCTCTTCCCTCACCCCCCCCCCCCCTTCTCTCTCACACACACACACACACTATTGTATCGTGACTGCCTCTAGCATCCAGTCCACTCTCACATGCTGACTAAGCTACAACACATCACTCAATTCAAAGGCATTCTGTGCAGACCCGGTAGGACAAAACTGCTATTGCTTTTATACCGTCTATCCGTCTGTTTGTCCCGTTTCAAAAAACTTCATCTCCATCTTTTAGAAAATCCAATTTCACCATCGTCTTTGTGTGCTTGTAAATCGTCGCCAAGGCTACACGCTACAGGCTACACGCTGCCCTCGCCAAGGCTACACGCTACAGGCTACACGCTGCCCTCGCCAAGGCTACACGCTACAGGCTACACGCTGCCCTCGCCAAGGCTACACGCTACAGGCTACAGGCTACACGCTGCCCTCGCCAAGGCTACAGGCTACAGGCTACACGCTGCCCTCGCCAAGGCTACACGCTACGGGCTACAGGCTACACGCTGCCCTCGCCAAAGCTACACGCTACAGGCTACACGCTGCCCTCGCAAAGGCTACACGCTACAGGCTACACGCTGCCCTCGCCAAGGCTACACACTACAGGCTACACGCTGCCCTCGCCAAGGCTACACGCTACAGGCTACACGCTGCCCTCGCCAAGGCTACACGCTACAGGCTACAGGCTACACGCTGCCCTCGCCAAGGCTACACGCTACAGGCTACACGCTGCCCTCGCCAAAGCTACACGCTACAGGCTACACGCTGCCCTCGCCAAGGCTACACGCTACAGGGTACACGCTGCCCTCGCCAAGGCTACACGCTACAGGCTACAGGCTACACGCAGCCCTCGCCAAGGCTACACGCTACAGGCTACACGCTGCCCTCGCCAAGGCTACACGCTACAGGTTACAGGCTACACGCTGCCCTCGCCAAGGCTACAGGCTACAGGCTACACGCTGCCCTCGCCAAGGCTACACGCTACAGGCTACAGGCTACACGCTGCCCTCGCCAAGGCTACACGCTGTCTTCTGACAGAGAAACTAGTTTTTGTTTCAAGTAGGCACAATGTGTTAAACACAATTTTACAAGTCATCCACTCAATACAGATGTGTAGATCTTTTATCAAATGTTTAGTTCTCCGTAATATTGATATGTATTGATAGTTGTTTAAATACAAAATAATTCAAATGTTGACTATATTTCCATGTGCAATGCTTCCCAGCCTCAGCCTGGTGCTCGGTAGGAAAGGTTCGTTACAGGAGACTATTAGGCCAATAGAGAAGCAAAACTGAAACCCCATTGGGGGGTATATACACTAAGACCGAGTCCTGATGGGGATGGTAGGAAGCCCCCCCCCCCACCAGGCAGGTCACTACCTACACAACGTTCCATTTATGGCGGACACCTGCAAGTCTGTTTGGGTACAGAGAAGGAACAAGAGCGTCTTGGGATACGTACCATCGGTAATAGGGATGTTAAAAATGTAGATCTGCTTGGATCTT
Organism: Biomphalaria glabrata; assembly: GCF_947242115.1. NCBI lineage: Eukaryota > Metazoa > Mollusca > Gastropoda > Planorbidae > Biomphalaria > Biomphalaria glabrata. The sequence continues at coordinate 15,971,740 of NC_074726.1, forward strand.
TCCCAGACAAATCAGTTTTTTTTTTCTGACAGCCAGCTGGACTATTCGACTCAATTCTTACGACATTTACAATGAGGCAGGTGCACTAGCTACTTATGTTAGCACGCACTTCATACTAGGAGAGTATACATATCTCTATTAAATTCGTACCTGATTTTGAATGAAGTTTGTGCTTCTTGGCAACTGTCTATGAGATCTGTGACAGTTCGTCGTAGGGGTGCTGTGACAGTTCGTCGTAGGGGTGCTGTGACGAAATCCCTCCATTTTTCCCTGTCATCAGCACATGACGAGAGAGGTCAGTCCATTCTTCTACATTCTATTTCAATGACCCTTTCTTCGTGCTCCCTCCACTGTAAATATAGAAGTGAAGCTAGGTCCCTGGTGCTGCTGTTTCTTTATGTCTAGTATGTATGCATCCCTCCACTGTAAATATAGAAGTGAAGCTAGGTCTCTGGTGCTGCTGTTTCTTTATGTCTAGTATGTATGCATCCCTCCACTGTAAATATAGAAGTGAAGCTAGGTCTCTGGTGCTGCTGTTTCTTTATGTCTAGTATGTATGCATCCCTCCACTGTAAATATAGAAGTGAAGCTAGGTCTCTGGTGCTGCTGTTTCTTTATGTCTAGTATGTATGCATCCCTCCAATGTAAATATAGAAGTGAAGCTAGGTCTCTGGTGCTGCTGTTTCTTTATGTCTAGTATGTATGCATCCCTCCACTGTAAATATAGAAGTGAAGCTAGGTCTCTGGTGCTGCTGTTTCTTTATGTCTAGTATGTATGCATCCCTCCACTATAAATATAGAAGTGAAGCTAGGTCCCTGGTGCTGCTGTTTCTTTATGTCTAGTATGTATGCATCCCTCCACTGTAAATATAGAAGTGAAGCTAGGTCTCTGGTGCTGCTGTTTCTTTATGTCTAGTATGTATGCATCCCTCCAATGTAAATATAGAAGTGAAGCTAGGTCCCTGGTGCTGCTGTTTCTTTATGTCTAGTATGTATGTATTTATGTCTAATATGTATGCATCCCTCCAATGTAAATATAGAAGTGAAGCTAGGTCCCTGGTGCTGCTGTTTCTTTATGTCTAGTATGTATGCATCCCTCCAATGTAAATATAGAAGTGAAGCTAGGTCCCTGGTGCTGCTGTTTCTTTATGTCTAATATGTATGCATCCCTCCACTCTACATTGAAAAATGATTTTTAATAATGAGTCTTGTCTTACAGACAGCGGACAACAACTTTGTCTGCATCAGTTGCGGGAAATATATGCAGGTCACAACTGGGTCTAAACTCTACATAGTCATGTGAATCACTGCACGCATTCTTAATATACGGAACCGAAGACATTGCCATTATATCTTACAATACGATCAAACCAGATCAGCTTTCGCCTCTTCACAGTATTGAGGTCCTCTTCCTTTTTGCCAGCCAGAGTGTGGAATTGTAAAAATATTCTTTTCCTGGTATCTGATACTCAGCATTTTTTTCTGTAACATTTACTCTCAAAGTCTTGAATTCTTCTTTCAGCCTCAGTGTTCTGTGTCCAACTTTCACAACTATATAAAAGCCTCAGTGTTCAGTGTCCAACTTTCACAACTATATAGAAGCCTCAGTGTTCAGTGTCCAACTTTCACAACTATATAAAAGCCTCAGTGTTCAGTGTCCAACTTTCACAACTATATAAAAGCCTCAGTGTTCAGTGTCCAACTTTCACAACTATATAAAAGCCTCAGTGTTCAGTGTCCAACTTTCACAACTATATAAAAGCCTCAGTGTTCAGTGTCCAACTTTCACAACTATTTAGAAGCCTCAGTGTTCAGTGTCCAACTTTCACAACTATATAGAAGCCTCAGTGTCCAACTTTCACAACTATATAGAAGCATAGAAACCATTGAGGAATAATACAGTTTTAATATTACTGTGAAGCTGATGTTACTTTTCTTCTACAGTTTGCTCATGGCAGGGGATGCCAAGCTTAAACGAGTTTTTAATCTCTTTTATTAATCTCTACTAGTCACCGCATTCAATTTGTTAGCAGTTGCTATAAAAAAAAAAGATAAAGGTAAATACTAAGGAACATAAATAACAGATCAACTTTTGCAATAAATGTAAAAGCTCTATAGCTGACCTTTACTAACAAGCTAGGTCAGTTGTGATAAGTACATTCGCTGACGTTGGAGACTTTCTTACAAACTATTTCCACACTAACACGTGTTGATGGCTACATACTAAATGTTGTTGTGTAGAAGTCGGAGGGGGGTGTTAGATGGTATCGTCTGCGACAGCAATTCATTATGACCCCAGCCCCTCCTTGAGTCCCACACTTCCCTGGTCATCTCACTTGTTTCTTATCAGTGACCCCCGAGACGCTCGGAACTGCAAAACGTGTAAATCTTTCCGTTGGTCAAGCGAATAGACAACAGCTGATCATTATCTTGGAAATGGAGTGGTCAATACCCAGGCTCAGTCTAGAAAACAAAAATAGACAAAGACTGGACTCACCAAACAATGGACAGTTGAAGTTGAAAAGCCTGACATTTTTATTTCTGACCATGTTGTAAGTTAGTCTTGTGTCTGACATTCTTTGTGTTCAAACCTTTAGACTTTTTTTTTTTAGTTATCAGAACAGTTAAGAGACTGACATAGTTCTTGAAATCTAGGCTATAGTTATCTTAGTTATCAGAACATAGAGTTAAGAGACTGACATAGTTCTTGAAATCTAGGCTATAGTTATCTTAGTTATCAGAACATAGAGTTAAGAGACTGACAAAGTTCTTGAAATCTAGGCTCTAGTTATCTTAGTTATCAGAACATAGAGTTAAGAGACTGACAAAGTTCTTGAAATCTAGGCTCTAGTTATCTTAGTTATCAGAACATAGAGTTAAGAGACTGACAAAGTTCTTGAAATCTAGGCTATAGTTATCTTAGTTATCAGAACCATAATCTAATAAAAACAGTGAATGAAAGCGTGGAGTACTTACAAAAAAATCAATAGCAAAAATCTTTGTCGACTCTTCTACTCCTGCAGATGCAGCATTTCATAGACTAATGGATAATTAGCTATTTAAAACAACGGATACAGAACATTAGAATTAAAGATAACTGGCAGGCATATTTTACATAGCGATAATTCAAATATAAGTATATGTAGTGGGAAAGTAGCCCACCATTTTTTTGCATTCAAGTTTTAATGTCATGTCAATTATTTCTCGAGGAAATTTGCAAAACATTTTTTTAGAGGATAAAGATCGCAACCAGCAAGACAAATAGCCAGTACAAGACACTATAGTAGCCAGTACAAGACACTATAGTAGCCAGTAAGTCAATGAAATAACCAGTACATTACCAGAAAGTCAATGAAAAAACATGTGCATTATCAGTAAGTGAATGAAATAACCAGTGCATTACCAGTAAGATATTAAAGTAAGTTCCCCTTTCAGACCTTGCGATCTATAGGGACGATGATGTCAAGATCATCTGTTTCTGTGGCCCACGGTTAACGAGGGCGTCACATGGCCAGCATAACGACCAACCACCTTTACTTTTTCCAACTAATGTCAGGTACACATTAGAGCTGGGTGGACTCAGAGACCCAAAAGATCCCGAAATTAAAAAAATCCAAGTCTTCACCACGATTTTAACCAGGGGCCCTCGATTCGGAAGTCAGGCGCTTTACCACTAAGCCTCAAAGACATTAAAGTAACCATGATGCATTATCAGTAAGTCAGTCAAATTACCAGTGTATTAGCCAGAAAGACACACGAGTAGCCAGTGCATTAGCCAGCAAGACACACGAGTAGCCAGTGCATTAGCCAGCAAGACAGACGAGTAGCCAGTGCATTAGCCAGCAAGACACACGAGTAGCCAGTGCATTAGCCAGAAAGACACACGAGTAGCCAGTGCATTAGCCAGCAAGACACACGAGTAGCCAGTGTATTAGCCAGCAAGACACACGAGTAGCCAGTGCATTAGCCAGCAAGACACACGAGTAGCCAGTGCATTAGCCAGCAAGACACACGAGTAGCCAGTGCATTAGCCAGCAAGACACACGAGTAGCCAGTGCATTAGCCAGCAAGACACACGAGTAGCCAGTGCATTAGCCAGCAAGACACACGAGTAGCCAGTGCATTAGCCAGCAAGACACACGAGTAGCCAGTGCATTAGCCAGCAAGACACACGAGTAGCCAGTGCATTAGCCAGCAAGACACACGAGTAGCCAGTGCATTAGCCAGCAAGACACATGAGTAGCCAGTGCATTAGCCAACAAGACACACGAGTAGCCAGTGCATTAGCCAGCAAGACACATGAGTAGCCAGTGCATTAGCCAGCAAGACACACGAGTAGCCAGTGCATTAGCCAACAAGACACACGAGTAGCCAGTGCATTAGCCAGCAAGACACACGAGTAGTCAGTGCATTAGCCAGCAAGACACTTGAGTAGCCAGTGCATTAGCCAGCAAGACACACGAGTAGCCAGTGCATTAGCCAGCAAGACACACGAGTAGCCAGTGCATTAGCCAGCATGACACACGAGTAAACAGTGTATTAGTTGTACGTCACTAAAAGCTGTTGTAAGAGAAGAATGATTATGACCATTTCAAAACCTAGTTAGAATTGATCAATTGAATGAATTGATTCGGAAATGCAAACCAATAACTGATGAAGCAGATTTTGGGAAGCAATCTCCAATCTACTAGAACTGGACTTCAGAATTATTTCTCACAAGGTTCTAGAAGTCAAGAAGTTTGAGATGACAATGTTTTATCACATTTACTCAGTTTGTGTCTTAGCAGTTTGGAGGCTGTCGCTATCTGTGTAAGTGACTGGAAATATATAAATTGCTTTTATAAAATGATTCTAAATAAGTCACTTACAATGTCTCATTTATACAAGTGAATAAAACTTCTCATTTGAGTGAACAGTGGCAGCATGGCTAGATGGCAGCCAATACAACTTGACTATAGAGAGGGTGAGGGTTTGACCTTAGCTACTATGACGTGAGTAACACTATTTTGTCTGAATTAAGATTATGTACAATTTCTAGGTGTTTATTCTAGTTTGTGTACATCTGTATGTACATCTTTTAGTAATGTTAAATGAAGCATACATTTTGAAGAAATAAAAATGTCCAGAAGTGAAAGTGTTCAATCCGTCTGCTGTTTGTTCAGACCTGACACCTCTGTCTAGTGAGTTTCTCTGTGTGCAAGTGTTCTAGACTATGGAACGGTAATTGGGCTTGCTGTACACACAGCTTTAGACCACCTAGTGCGTGGGAAGTGGAAAGAGGCCTTGTGGCATTCATTTAGCTGGCCAGAAGGTCAAGCCTGTTAATGAGATGAACAGCTGGACGCATTGGGCTGTCACGCCCGAGAGAAGTCAGACCTGCCCTGCCCTCTTCATATTACGTGGATTCTTTTTTAACTCTCTGTTTAGATTGACCAGTGGTCAAGGGCAATTGTAATGGGATAGGAAACGAGAAGAGTGAGCGAGGGGTGGGGGGAAAAACAAATGATGAATTGATGTGGTATTATGATGTCTCCAGAACAGGAAGTGAAAATCTATATTCCCATATCGTAGCAACATTCATTCTGTGTACAGTTTTCCCAAACACATTGAGCGTAGACTGTATTATTGACACTGTTGAACTTGTAGATATGGCTGCCATGTTCATTCATTGAAGCATGCGCACAGCAAGTACAACGCTGTCATGTAAATCGCTGTTGGTGCAGAAACATGGAAAGGTGGGGATCAGCTGCCAACTAAAACACGCTAAAAAAAGGAATGGAAATATTTTAAACAAACTATAGTTGGTTTGTAGAATATTAAACGTGGTACTTTGTTCAATTTGCAAATATTTTCTTGTATCGGATCTATGACAGATGCGGATCTATGACAGATGCGGATCTATGACAGATGCGGATCTATGACAGATGTAGATCTATGACAGATGTAGATCTATGACAGATGTAGATCTATGACAGATGTAGATCTATGAGAGATGCAGATCTATGAGAGATGTAGATCTATGAGAGATGCAGATCTATGAGAGATGTAGATCTACGCCAGATGTAGATCTATGAGAGATGCAGATATATGAGAGATGTAGATCTACGACAGATGTAGATCTATGAGAGATGCAGATCTATGAGAGATGTAGATCTATGACAGATGTAGATCTATGAGAGATGCAGATCTATGAGAGATGTAGATCTATGACAGATGTAGATCTATGAGAGATGCAGATCTATAAGATATGTAGATCTATGAGAGATGTAGATCTATGAGAGATGCAGATCTATGAGAGATGTAGATCTACGACAGATGTAGATCTATGAGAGATGCAGATCTATGACAGATGTAGATCTATGAGAGATGTAGATCTGACAGATGCAGATCTATGAGAGATGTAGATCTATGAGAGATGTAGATCTGACAGATGCAGATCTATGACAGATGTAGATATATGAGAGATGCAGATCTATGACAGATGCAGATCTATGAGAGATGTAGATCTATGAGAGATGTAGATCTATGAGAGATGCAGATCTATGAGAGATGTAGATCTACGACAGATGTAGATCTATGAGAGATGTAGATCTATGAGAGATGCAGATCTATGAGAGATGTAGATCTACGACAGATGTAGATCTATGAGAGAGGCAGATCTATGAGAGATGCAGATCTATGAGAGATGTAGATCTACGACAGATGTAGATCTATGAGAGATGTAGATCTACGACAGATGTAGATCTACGACAGATGTAGATCTATGAGAGATGCAGATCTATGAGAGATGTAGATCTACGACAGATGTAGATCTATGAGAGAGGCAGATCTATGAGAGATGCAGATCTATGACAGATGTAGATCTATGAGAGATACAGATCTATGAGAGATGCAGATCTATGACAGATGTAGATCTATGAGAGATGCAGATCTATGAGAGATGTAGATCTACGACAGATGTAGATCTATGAGAGATACAGATCTATGAGAGATGCAGATCTATGAGAGATACAGATCTATGAGAGATGTAGATCTATGAGAGATGTAGATCTATGAGAGATGCAGATCTATGAGAGATACAGATCTATGAGAGATGTAGATCTATGAGAGATGTAGATCGTTATAGAAAAAAATTGTTTGGACACGTAATCTTGCTCAAAAAAGTTTAGCACTTGAGAGTTTCAGGTCCGTGCTTCATGCAGACCTAGTGTCAGAACCTGTATTCATTGCAGCTGAGTTCAAAGTTCATGTCCATTTCTAACTTACTTCAAGTAGTTTATCTCTCTACACTGACCATTCTATTGCCTGGCAAGCGAGGATCGTATTGTATACATGTAGTCTTAGACATAGTGCATCATTCCTGCGAGCCCAGACGTTTTGGTGCCAGACTGATGGGGTCAATAGCAACAAGTTTCCTGGTTGACTAGTACGCTAAAAAGTATCGCACGACTTGATTTAGTTAACAATCATCTTTCACGTGTTTCTGTTTGGACGTCTGCATAAAGCTTAAGTATATATATATATTCGTTTGGTTTCTCTAGCGGAATAGTTGCATAGAAATGGGTGGAAATTTGGTGCATTGAACTGGTGTATGTGGTGAAGTTGACAGCCTGACGCACCGGGTGACACCAACTTAAAGACGCCTCCACTGACGAAAGTCACAAGAAATAATAATACAACTAAATAAACACATTTTTAAAAAGTTGGATTACAACAAAAGGTTCACAAGGAAAAACGTTTAGAATAATTTGACTGTTGAGCGAGTCATTTCAACTATTGATGTTGACCGTACCAAGCAGTACATAATCTATTGTGTTTAGGATATTTCTATGTAGCTGTTGTGTGTTGTCAAGTTCACCAGGTTCAATCAGGACAATAACAAAGCTTATCACACTGGCTGAACTTGTCTTTGGTTATCTCCATGACCTGGGAAAGTTCAACCAGGGGAGACAAAGCGATCAAAATAAAGTCATGCGGAGTTGTGTAACATGTTGGAAGATTTAGAATGGCGAGAGGGTGTGTGTGTGTGGGGGGGGGGGGGTAATGATTGGAGTACTAAGCGCCATTCTACTGCTCTTGTCTCGTCTCACACATTGAAAGATCTCCAGCTTAGATTTGAACTCAAAGCCTGGAGGAAGTCTTTTATTTTGCCGGAAGGAGCGTCGTGGGAGTGGGGAATGATTCTGTTGTCTTTAGCTGATGACAACACATGTCGGTTGTCTTTCATCGATTCTCTCTGATGGGCTGCTGAGACCAAGCTGTTGAACGAGAGTGTATAGCCGTCCAATACTAGTAGTGACAATCGGATCAAATGTATATATATATTTATTTTAAAGATGTAAAGTATCATCTGTGGTGATTACAAGATGAAGTCGAAGATTCAAACCCAGGACCACAAACAAACTCCACTTTCCAAAAGTCAACCACGCACGCAGAAAAAAAATGTCATTCTCGTCTAAAAAAACATAGGCATAACATTTTATGAGGCCATTGTGTCTGAGACATAGGACTAAAAAGACTACATTTTATGAGGTCATAGTGTCTGAGACTGAGGCCTAAACAAACTACATTTTATAAGAGCACTGTGTCTGAGACTATGCGTAAACAAACTAAACAAACTACATCTTATGAAACTATGGTGTCTGAGACTATGACTAAACAGACTACATTTTATGAGGCCCATTGTGTCCAGGACTTAGGCCTAAATAGACTACATTTTATAAAGAAATTGTGAATTATGGCTAAATAAACCACATTTTATGAAAACTTGGTTGTCTAGGACTAAATCAACAACATTTTATTAAACAAGAAAGCCTAAATAATCACTCAAGCAAATTTTAAAATATTGTTCTAAGAATTCTATGCAAATAAAACGTTATAAGACATGAGAATTATTTTCTTTCACATTAAAAATAGCAGATCCTCACCAGTCGCCATCTTGACCTACCTCAACTTTTAGCTTATAATATTATATTTTTCTAAGTAATTTTATTTCAAATTTCACAATTTCATAAAAATTTTCGATAGTTATAAGACAATCAAAGAAAAGAGAAACGACTATCTCTCCTTCTGCAAAATATTTGTTGAATTCACAAAGTTGTATCTCTCACTTTACCTGGCCCCTGTATTGGGCCAGACACACACTTGTACACTTGTATGTCTCACTTTACCTGGTTACTGTATTGGGCCAGACACACACTTGTATCCTCTAGTCTTTACCTGGTCTCTGTATTGGGCCAGACACACACTTGTACACTTGTATCCTTAGTCTTGTATCTCTCACTTTACCTGGCCTCTGTATTGGGCCAGACACACACTTGTACACTTGTATCTCTAGTCTTGTATCTCTCACTTTACCTGGCCTCTGTATTGGGCCAGACACACACTTGTACACTTGTATCCTCTAGTCTTGTATCTCTCACTTTACCTGGTTACTGTATTGGGCCAGACACACACTTGTACACTTGCATGTCTCACTTTACCTGGCCTCTATATTGGGCCAGACACACACTTGTACACTTGTATCCTCTAGTCTTGTATGTCTCACTTTACCTGGCCTCTGTATTGGGCCAGACACACACTTGTACACTTGTATCCTCTAGTCTTGTATGTCTCACTTTACCTGGCCTCTGTATTGGGCCAGACACACACTTGTACACTTGTATCCTCTAGTCTTGTATGTCTCACTTTACCTGGCCTCTGTATTGGGCCAGATACACACTTGTACACTTGTATCCTCTAGTCTTGTATCTCTCACTTAACCTGGCCTCTGTATTGGGCCAGACACACACTTGTACACTTAGATCCTCTAGTCTTGTATCTCTCACTTTACCTGGTCTCTGTATTGGGCCAGACACACACTTGTACACTTGTATCCTCTAGCTTGTATGTCTCACTTTACCTGGCCTCTGTATTAGACCAGACACACACTTGTACACTTGTATCCTCTAGTCTTTTATGTCTCACTTTACCTGGCCTCTGTATTGGGCCAGACACACACTTGTACACTTGTATCCTCTAGTCTTGTATGTCTCACTTTACCTGGCCTCTGTATTAGACCAGACACACACTTGTACACTTGTATCCTCTAGTCTTGTATGTCTCACTTTACCTGGCCTCTGTATTGGGCCAGAAACACACTTGTACACTTGTATCCTCTAGTCTTGTATGTCTCACTTTACCTGGCCTCTGTATTAGACCAGACACACACTTGTACACTTGTATCCTCTAGTCTTTTATGTCTCACTTTACCTGGCCTCTGTATTGGGCCAGACACACACTTGTACACTTGTATCCCCTAGTCTGATGAGAAATTCCCCTACCTCTTAATTGGACAGTGAAAGCACGTCAATAAAAAAAAAAGAGTCACTCTATTACCGTCTATTTACTGAAGACTTAATTTTACGCAACGTCATTTCTGTTCCTGACATTTTGTTTCCGGACAGAAATTTCATAATGGCAATGTTCTCTAACTCTCTCTCTCTCTCTCTCTCTCTGACACAAGAATGAGAGAGAGAGAGAGAGAGAGTAAATGACGAGGAGGAGTAAGAACTAAAAACAATTCGTATAGCTGTTGGTGTCATGGAGACCACAAGGAAGCAGGTCTCTGTAAGGTGGGGAGCCGGTACTCTGTAGGTTGGGAAGCCGGTACTCTGTAGGGTGGGAAGCCGGTACTCTGTAGGTTGGGAAGCCGGTACTCTGTAGGGTGGGAAGCCGGTACTCTGTAGGGTGGGGAGCTGGTACTCTGTAGGGTGGGAAGCCGGTACTCTGTAGGGTGGGGAGCTGGTACTCTGTAAGGTGGGGAGCCGGTACTCTGTAGGGTGGGGAACCGGTATTCTGTAGGGTGGGAAGCCGGTACTCTGTAAGGTGGGGAGCCGGTATTCTGTAGGGTGGGAAGCCGGTACTCTGTAGGGTTTGAAGCCGGTACTCTGTAGGGTGGGAAGCTGGTACTCTGTAGGGTGGGGAGCCGGTACTCTGTAGGGTGGGAAGCCGGTACTCTGTAGGGTGGGGAGCTGGTACTCTGTAAGGTGGGGAGCCGGTACTCTGTAGGGTGGGGAACCGGTATTCTGTAGGGAGGGAAGCCGGTACTCTGTAGGGTGGGGAGCCGGTATTCTGTAGGGTGGGAAGCCGGTACTCTGTAGGGTGGGAAGCCGGTACTCTGTAGGGTGGGGAGCCGGTACTCTGTAGGGTGGGAAGCCGGTACTCTGTAGGGTGGGGAGCTGGTACTCTGTAAGGTGGGGAGCCGGTACTCTGTAGGGTGGGGAACTGGTATTCTGTAGGATGGGAAGCCGGTACTCTGTAGGGTGGGGAGCCGGTATTCTGTAGGGTTGGAAGCCGGTACTATGTAGGGTGGGGAGCTGCTACTCTGTAAGGTGGGGAGCCGGTACTCTGTATGGTGGGAAGCCGGTACTCTGTAGGGTGGGGAGCTGCTACTTTGTAGGGTGGGAAGCCGGTACTCTGTAGGGTGGGGAGCCGGTACTCTGTAGGGTGAGGAGCCGGTACTCTGTAGGGTGGGGAGCTGCTACTCTGTAGGGTGGGAAGCCGGTACTCTGTAGGGTGGGGAGCCGGTACTCTGTAGGGTGGGGAGCTGCTACTCTGTAGGGTGGGGAGCCTGTACTCTGTAGGGTGGGGAGTTGCTACTCTGTAGGGTGGGGAGCCGGTACTCTATAGGGTGGGGAGCCGGTACTCTGTAGTTTGGGGGCCGGTACTCTGTAGGGTGGGGAGCCGGTACTCTGAAGGGTGGGGAGCTGCTTCTCTGACACTTCATCGTCTATATTTTTTGACCTTGTCACTTGCGTTAAGTTTGTCCGGAAGAGAAGCAACGAGTGGAGCTAGATTTTTCGTTTCCCATTGAATTAAAAAAAAAAACAACATAAAACGTACCCAAATAAATCTTTGAACGAAAAGAGAAAATACTGCAATCACGGATTGTGGTATAGGGCCTAAAAGAAAGAAAAAAGGATCAAGACTTACATAGAGAACCTTGCAAGACTTCCTCAGAGGACCTTGCAAATATTACACAGAGGACATTGCAAGTATTCCACAGAGGACATTGCAAGTATTCCACAGAGGATCTTGTAAGTATTTCACAGAGGACCTTGCAAGTATTTCACAGAGGACCTTGCAAGACTTCCACAGAGGATCTTGCTACAACTCCACAGAGGACCTTGCAAGACTTCCACAGAGGATCTTGCTAGAACTCCACAGAGGACCTTGTAAGACTTCCACAGAGGACCTTGTAAGACTTCCACAGAGGACCTTGCTAGAACTCCACAGAGGACCTTGCAAGACTTCCACAGAGGACTTTGCTAGACCTCCACATAACACCTTGCTAGGCATAGATCCATGTATTGTGTTTTCAATTCACTGACCATTCTTTGTTCACTTTAAAAACAAAACGTATGCCATGACGTGCCCCTATCAGAATGACAGACTTTTCAAATAATCTTTAACTTACAAAACATTTTTGACTAATTACACATACATTTTTAATGGCTATGATTTGAAAATGTTACCCCCCCCCTTTTTTTTCAATCAAATAAAAAAAAACTAAAGCAGAATTACAGTCAGTGAATTCCACAAAATTTGTAAAGAGGGGTTTTGTTGTTAAAAGCCTACAACAATTAAAAAAAAAAAGCAAATCTAGACACCACATTCCATGAGCGTAACAGGGGAAGAGTTGTGAGGATAAGCCACCCCCCCCCCCCCAAAAAAAAAAAAAGCAAAAGAACAATTGCCACTTGAGCGTAGGATTTTTTTTTGGGGGGGGGGGGGAGGGGGGGGAGTTCAGCCCTCCTTCAAACCCAAAAAAATGATCTGTTTTTCTAACAGGTGCTGGAATCCATCAATAAAGTGTAGTGAATAGCAGATGTGATTTGGACCTGCATTTTAAAAAGAATACCTCGAATCTCACTTCTGACACCTCAGAAAATACATTTTTGAACTTCCAAATACAGAAGGAAAAAAAAAGAGCCCGGCGGCCCCGCCCTGATTCACAACAAATTCACCTTAATGTTTGGGGAAGGGAGATAAATTCATGACTTCAAAACACCAATTTCTTCTTTCTTCTTTCTAATTCTTACAGCTCAGGTTATAATGAGAATATGTGCATCAAGGTCTCTTTAATGAGTTGTCGAGGTGTGCTGCTGGGTGCTAAACAGAGCACTTCGCATCACTTCGTAGCACACTTGTACGCTAGTTGGTCGAGCGCACCTTGAAACAGAAAACTTAAAGAATAAATGAATTCATTTGTTTTGTGCAGTTCACGGCTGTATATCATGAGAAATCCTTTTTAGAGCAAAGAAAGTTACATGCTAAGTGGTGTACAGAGCAAGATCGCAAGAGAAGTGTATTCAGGAAGTATATATTGAATACATTGGCTTCTCGTAGCTTTACATTTCTACATTCTAGATTAATATGAAGGGGAGTTAATTAAAAATGATTTGTTACCTTTTATTTCCGCTACGAGAATTTTCGATTTGAAAACAAAAGTATTTATAAAAGAGACAAACTAATCTCGTAGACCTAAACCAGTTTATTGAGTATAAGTTTGAAGCTTCATGTTAAGTCTCTTTTTGTGAATTTATTATTGGATTTGTATTATAAAGTGTAGTACTGCTTGATAAATTGTGTGATTAATCGTTTCATGATTTGTACTTGAAGGATGAAATTGTTTTTTTTTTTGTTTTTTTTTTTGTAAAGAGGAATTCTGTTGTCTTTGTTTAAACAAGGAACTTTAGACATTGGGCCATCAGATCAGTTCTGGAAATAGTAAAAAAAATTTGTTACTGAATTCCATTGCAACACTAAACTTCTTCTATTACCACGATGCCCGAACTTTTTCTTTGTTGAAGATTGTTGAACATTAAAAAAAAAAGGGGGGGGGGGGGTCAATTTGTGTTTATGCGATAGAGCGCTGAAATGCCTAGTCTATGGTCCTATAGTTTGAGTCCTGGAGAATCAGAGATTAAGAATTACTAAAATGAAAAAAAAAATCCGGGTACTTGATATTTGATACTTATATTTCATACTTTATACTTAGTATTTTACATTTCATACTATATTTTATACTTTAAATTTATATTTATATATTTATACTTGATATGTGATACCTTATATTTAATACTTTACATTTCATACTTAATATTTGATATTTGATACTTGACATTGTATACTTCATATTTGATACTTTGTATTTATTTGATAGACTCAGAAACAAGGATTTACTGCTGCAGTGGTGAACGACTGTATAGAAAATACACTAAACATGCATATATGTAACCCTGCCGGACCAAGTAAAAGAAAGGACGCTTGGGCCACAAGGCCTTCATCAGCTACTTTGTTTTACTTGGTCCGGCAGGGTTACATGTATGCATCTTTATTGTATTTTATATTTAATACTTCATATTTGATACGTTCTATTGGATACTTTAAGTTTGCTGATAGTTGTGCTGTTATTGTTGGGCTGTCATAGTTGGGCTGTCATTGTTGGGCTGTCATTGTTGGGCTGTCATAGTTGTGCTGTCATAGTTGTGCTGTCGTTGTTGGGCTCACTGGAAGGATTGTTATACAACAATTAGGTCTCTATGTTCCTGAATACGTAATCCTAGTGTTTAAATAGGCCTGCTATCATACACGTCTTTGGTACCTAGACACCAACAGTGTGCGCATAGAACTTCAACTGCACACATACGTGTTTCACATATTTTTATTTCACTTTTATAAGTTGTATTTTACTACACCTTCACAACTTTAGCTACACACTGTGTATTTAACTTCAGCTACACACTGTGTATTTAACTTCAGCTACACACTGTGTATTTGACTTCAGCTACACACTGTGTATTTGACTTCAGCTACACACTGTGTATTTAACTTCAGCTACACACTGTGTATTTGACTTCAGCTACACACTGTGTATTTGACTTCAGCTACACACTGTGTATTTGACTTCAGCTACACACTGTGTATTTGACTTCAGCTACACACTGTGTATTTGACTTCAGCTACACACTGTGTATTTGACTTCAGCTACACACTGTGTATTTCCCTTCAGCTACACACTGTGTATTTCACTTCAGCTACACACTGTGTATTTGACTCACTCCCTGACTTAACGTACACTTTGCTTTTATTAATGTCTTTACACCGATGCAAAAGTTCGATTATAAAAATCAATATACGGGACGGCCAAGGCCAGCAAGACAAGGTCACCTGCCAGACGATACCCAAGTTCTGTTTCTAATGACATGGGCAACTGGGCTTTCAAACAACGCTCACATTTTTTTTGTCCCATGTTTGAGTCTGTCAGTAGCGTCCAGTGAGTCGATCACTTCAGGTGAGACTAAAGCTTAGTCTGGGAACAACGTACGCATTTAGCTAACGTAATCGTTACGGAGCTGAGTCTCTTGTTTTTGACCTCAGATGCAAATTGAAAGGTCACTTTTTTTTTGGCTCTGCAGGATAACTAGGAAATCGGACTTCAAACTTCAAAAGGACAGAGTTTAAGTGCTAAAGTCTATTGGTATTGAGTTTCTTATAAATAAGTTCATTAAAAAAAAACCTTAGAAACTTAACAACTTTTACTACTTTTTAAATTGTAGATTTCATTCAAGTTAATTTTATCCAAGGGGGCGCTGTGGATCAGTGGTTAAGCGTTTGGCTTCCGATCCTGGGTACTGAGTTCGAATCTCGGTGAAGATTTTGAATTTCGGGTGTTTAGAGTGCCCCTGAATCCAGCCAACTCTAATGGGTACCTGACTTCAGTTGGGGAAAGCCAGTAAGTCGTTGTGCAGGACACATGACACCCGCTCGTTAATCGTTGGCCAAAAAAAAAAAAAACGGATGACATTAACATCATCTCTTGATTGCAAGGTTGGAAAGGGGTCATTTGATCCGAGACGTCAAAACTAGTCAAGTCTCATTGAACAGCAAACTCTCAAACCTAAACACACACACACACACACACACAGACACACACGAACAATGAACACGTAGGGCTGGGGGGTGGATGTATGCTGGGAAGGAAAGACTTAACAAAACTGTATAGTATTGTATATATAAATAAAGTCATACGCCCCTTTCAGACCTTGCGATCAATGGGGCTAATGATGTCAAGGTCATCTGTTGCTATCACCGACGCTTAATGAGAAACAAATATTTGGTACCGAACAGAGATTTCGGTTGGGGCGGGGGGCCTTAGAAAGATCTCGAAATTCAAAAGTTCCTGTCTTCACCGTGATTCAAACCCCAGACCCCCCGGTTCGAAAGCCAAGCGCTTTACCACTCCACACATCTGATCGGATGTTTATGAAAGGTTTGTTTCTCCAACATTGGCTGGGCCCAAGACTGTGTTTTTAGAACTAGTTTTAACGTCCTCTAGTTTAGTGTATCATGTTTGCATAGACTTTTTGTTGTTTAGAAATGTCACTTTGAGTCTCGCCATTCATCACTGCTGACAAGGCTGCTGGATGACAAGAAGACCTCGCTACAACAACTTCTGTGTGGTTTTGGTGTCCACGGAGCTTGCTAGTGGCAATTGAAGTAGACTTGGCCTGCCTCTCAGAGACGTCGATTTCAAACAGACACATTTTATAATCACGTGACGGTTACTGCTGAGACAACCAAACACAGTCAACCTCCACAACAC
Source organism: Biomphalaria glabrata (assembly GCF_947242115.1). Lineage (NCBI taxonomy): Eukaryota > Metazoa > Mollusca > Gastropoda > Planorbidae > Biomphalaria > Biomphalaria glabrata. The sequence goes on from NC_074726.1 coordinate 15,988,388, forward strand.
AAACACACCCAGACATTTTTTTCAACCTTATTTTTATTTTAAACATATTTATTTTTAGCAAGTCCATTAACTCATTAGGCTTCTCATGTCCATTACCGAATTATGTCCCCTGTGACTCCAGTCTTTGGCTGGACACAAGTGGGTGTACATTAAGCTCAGCTCTATGGCCAGCTTTAGAAGTAAGAAAATAAAACCCTGGCAACAAGAAAACTGACTAAATGAAAACTAGAACATTGACAGACATCAGAGTTAAGGTGGGGGGGGGGGGGGGAATACGTTAGTCTGCACTGAGTTTTGTGGGGGGGGGGGAGGGGGTGATCTAAATTCTTAATGTATACTAACATAAGTTGAAACGATTTTTGTACAAAGAAATTATTGTTTTGATACTTCACTATCCACTAAAGTAGCGATTGTGTCAATCTTGGACCGAAAACAAATGTACACAAATGTAACAATCTAGGTGTAACAATGTCATATACTTTAACAATACAAATGCGATATTGACACAGACAATGTTAACAATTATTAACAAGAAAAAACATTTTTACAAATTCTAAAAGACGAGCCCTACTTGCATACAAATTATAGAGTCATTCGTTTTGTCTGAGTAACTGATACATGTTAGCCCGCCTCATTACCCCGCCTCATTACTTCCCAACCGCCCGAGAAAGAAATCCTTGTGAAGCAAATGTATCTATCTACTAGACTTTAGGATATTTCATTGATATGACTTTAGTTCTAGTGTTAGAAGACAATGCACAAAGTGTTCCTGAACATTCATTCATTAAACTCTTGAATGACGGCATCAGAAAATGTCAATTTAAATTTGAAAGGTCAAACTAGACTTTTCCCAGTGTGGCAAACGAGCTAGTCATATATTTCCCAACAATATATAGCGACTGTCAAACTACTAGGAAAAGTTGGAGCCGTTTTCGAGATTGGTGTCCAAGTTTTGTCCAGGTATGCATACAACATACTTGAAATAACTTCTGTTCTTTTGTGTTTTTATTTCGGAATCCAGTTTGGTTAAATACCGTACTACCAATATTGAATCATATTGTTTTGTTACAGACAATGAATAATGTTCAACTTTATCCGTGAATGCGAAGTGATGTGATCACAACATTTTGCATCAAAATGTCCAGAGTCACAACAGCTGCGCCAAAACGTCCTACTCCGTATCCTGAGACTTTGTAGCTGTAAGTGAATTAGGGCACACTTCCAGGTCTCATAGAGAAAGTTTCCTTTCGTCCAGGGGGATGGAGAAAAGCTTTATTATTTGTCTAGTCTCCTAAAAAACATGGACTCGTCACTCGCGACACACACAATGTGGACTGAATGAATTGCCAGTTCCAAGAAAATAGCGCTCACTTCGACGTTGCTTGATTAGCAGAAATCTTGCCATTAGTAGAACTCAATTTCTAATGGTGATCAAGTCCTAGACTGTTTCCTTGTTGCAGAGAAAGACAAGAGAATAATGAAGACAAAAGTCGAAAGACACAAATTTAACTGATCATAAGTAAACATTTTGATTGTGATATTTTATGCACTATATTTTCTTGGTAAGCAGAAACTAATAGAATGACATTGGTACAATGACAATAACTTCAGAAGCAAACCATGGTAACGTCCAACTATATATTTATGTGTGAGTCGTTTTGTCTTTATGTCCATTAGTCCATACTCTCGCTTTCTCTCTCCATCCTTCAATAGTTTCATCTCTGAGTTTATCTACGAGCTATGTCTCCATCCTTTAATAGTTTCATCTCTGAGTTTATCTACGAGCTATGCCTCCATTCTTTAATAGTTTCATCTCTGAGTTTATCTACGAGCTATGTCTCCATCCTTTAATAGTTTCATCTCTGAGTTTATCTACGAGCTATGTCTCCATCCTTTAATAGTTTCATCTCTGAGTTTATCTACGTGCTATGTCTCCATCGTTTAATAGTTTCATCTCTGAGTTTATCTACGTGCTATGTCTCCATCCTTCAATAGTTTCATTTCTGAGTTTATCTACGTGCTATGTCTCCATCCTTTAATAGTTTCATCTCTGAGTTTATCTACGTGTTATGTCTCCATCCTTTAATAGTTTCATCTCTGAGTTTATCTACGTGCTATGTCTCCATCCTTTAATAGTTTCATCTCTGAGTTTATCTACGTGCAATGTCTCCATCCTTCAATAGTTTCATTTCTGAGTTTATCTACGAGCTATGTCTCCATCCTTTAATAGTTTCATTTCTGAGTTTATCTACGTGCTATGTCTCCATCCTTTAATAGTTTCATCTCTGAGTTTATCTACGTGCTATGTCTCCATCCTTTAATAGTTTCATTTCTGAGTTTATCTACGAGCTATGTCTCCATTCTTCAATAGTTTCATTTCTGAGTTTATCTACGAGCTATGCCTCCATTCTTTAATAGTTTCATCTCTGAGTTTATCTACGTGCTATGCCTCCATCCTTCAATAGTTTCATTTCTGAGTTAATCTACGAGCTATGTCTCCATCCTTTAATAGTTTCATCTCTGAGTTGCTATGTCTCCATCCTTCAATAGTTTCATTTCTGAGTTTATCTACGTGCTATGTCTCCATCCTTTAATAGTTTCATCTCTGAGTTTATCTACGAACTATGTCTCCATCCTTCAATAGTTTCATCTCTGAGTTTATCTACGAGCTATGCCTCCATTCTTTAATAGTTTCATCTCTGAGTTTATCTACGAGCTATGCCTCCATTCTTTAATAGTTTCATCTCTGAGTTTATCTACGAGCTATGTCTCTATCCTTTAATAGTTTCATCTCTGAGTTTATCTACGAGCTATGTCTCCATCCTTCAATAGTTTTATCTCTGAGTTTATCTACGTGTTATGTCTCTATCCTTCAATAGTTTCATCTCTGAGTTTATCTACGAGCTATGCCTCCATCCTTTAATAGTTTCATCTCTGAGTTTATCTACGAGCTATGTCTCCATCCTTTAATAGTTTCATCTCTGAGTTTATCTACGAGCTATGCCTCCATTCTTTAATAGTTTCATTTCTGAGTTTATCTACGTGCTATGTCTCCATCCTTTAATAGTTTCATCTCTGAGTTTATCTACGTGCTATGTCTCCATCCTTCAATAGTTTCATCTCTGAGTTTATCTACGAGCTATGTCTCTATTCTTTAATAGTTTCATCTCTGAGTTTAGCTACGTGCTATGTCTCTATACTTCAATAGTTTCATCTCTGAGTTTATCTTCGTGCTATGTCTCCATCCTTCAATAGTTTCATTTCTGAGTTTATCTACGAGCTATGCCTCCATTCTTTAATAGTTTCATCTCTGAGTTTATCTACGTGCTATGTCTCCATCCTTTAATAGTTTCATCTCTGAGTTTATCTACGTGCTATGTCTCCATCCTTCAATAGTTTCATTTCTGAGTTTATCTACGTGCTATGTCTCCATCCTTCAATAGTTTCATCTCTGAGTTTATCTACGTGCTATGTCTCCATCCTTTAATAGTTTCATTTCTGAGTTTATCTACGTGCTATGTCTCTATCCTTCAATAGTTTCATCTCTGAGTTTATCTACGTGCTATGTCTCCATCCTTCAATAGTTTCATCTCTGAGTTTATCTACGTGCTATGTCTCCATCCTTCAATAGTTTCATTTCTGAGTTTATCTACGAGCTATGTTTCCATCCTTTAATAGTTTCATTTCTGAGTTTATCTACGTGCTATGTCTCCATCCTTCAATAGTTTCATCTCTGAGTTTATCTACGTGCTATGTCTCCATCCTTCAATAGTTTCATCTCTGAGTTTATCTACGTGCTATGTCTCCATCCTTCAATAGTTTCATCTCTGAGTTTATCTACGAGCTATGTCTCCATCCTTTAATAGTTTCATCTCTGAGTTTATCTACGAGCTATGTCTCTATCCTTCAATAGTTTCATTTCTGAGTTTATCTACGTGTTATGTCTCCATCCTTTAATAGTTTCATCTCTGAGTTTATCTACGTGCTATGTCTCCATCGTTTAATAGTTTCATCTCTGAGTTTATCTACGTGCTATGTCTCCATCCTTCAATAGTTTCATCTCTGAGTTTATCTACGTGTTATGTCTCCATCCTTCAATAGTTTCATTTCTGAGTTTATCTACGTGCTATGTCTCCATCCTTTAATAGTTTCATTTCTGAGTTTATCTACGTGCTATGTCTCCATTCTTCAATAGTTTCATTTCTGAGTTTATCTACGTGCTATGTCTCCATCCTTTAATAGTTTCATTTCTGAGTTTATCTACGAGCTATGTCTCCATTCTTTAATAGTTTCATTTCTGAGTTTATCTACGAGCTATGTATCCATTCTTTAATAGTTTCATCTCTGAGTTTATCTACGTGCTATGTCTCCATCCTTTAATAGTTTCATCTCTGAGTTTATCTACGTGCTATGTCTCCATCCTTTAATAGGTTCATCTCTGAGTTTATCTACGTGCTATGTCTCCATCCTTTAATAGTTTCATTTCTGAGTTTATCTACGTGCTATGTCTCCATCCTTTAATAGTTTCATCTCTGAGTTTATCTACGTGCTATGTCTCCATCCTTCAATAGTTTCATCTCTGAGTTTATCTACGAGCTATGTCTCTATCCTTTAATAGTTTCATCTCTGAGTTTATCTACGTGCTATGTCTCTATCCTTCAATAGTTTCATCTCTGAGTTTATCTACGTGCTATGTCTCCATCCTTCAATAGTTTCATTTCTGAGTTTATCTACGAGCTATGCCTCCATTCTTTAATAGTTTCATCTCTGAGTTTATCTACGTGCTATGTCTCCATCCTTTAATAGTTTCATCTCTGAGTTTATCTACGTGCTATGTCTCCATCCTTCAATAGTTTCATTTCTGAGTTTATCTACGTGCTATGTCTCCATCCTTCAATAGTTTCATCTCTGAGTTTATCTACGTGTTATGTCTCCATCCTTTAATAGTTTCATTTCTGAGTTTATCTACGTGCTATGTCTCTATCCTTCAATAGTTTCATCTCTGAATTTATCTACATGCTATGTCTCCATCCTTCAATAGTTTCATCTCTGAGTTTATCTACGTGCTATGTCTCCATCCTTCAATAGTTTCATTTCTGAGTTTATCTACGTGCTATGTCTCCATCCTTTAATAGTTTCATTTCTGAGTTTATCTACGTGCTATGTCTCCATCCTTCAATAGTTTCATCTCTGAGTTTATCTACGTTCTATGTCTCCATCCTTCAATAGTTTCATCTCTGAGTTTATCTACGTGCTATGTCTCTATCCATCAATAGTTTCATCTCTGAGTTTATCTACGAGCTATGTCTCCATCCTTCAATAGTTTCATCTCTGAGTTTATCTACGAGCTATGTCTCCATCCTTTAATAGTTTCATCTCTGAGTTTATCTACGAGCTATGTCTCTATCCTTCAATAGTTTCATTTCTGAGTTTATCTACGTGTTATGTCTCCATCCTTTAATAGTTTCATCTCTGAGTTTATCTACGTGCTATGTCTCCATCCTTTAATAGTTTCATCTCTGAGTTTATCTACGTGCTATGTCTCCATCGTTTAATAGTTTCATCTCTGAGTTTATCTACGTGCTAAGTCTCCATCCTTTAATAGTTTCATCTCTGAGTTTATCTACGTGTTATGTCTCCATCCTTCAATAGTTTCATTTCTGAGTTTATCTACGTGCTATGTCTCCATCCTTTAATAGTTTCATTTCTGAGTTTATCTACGTGCTATGTCTCCATTCTTCAATAGTTTCATTTCTGAGTTTATCTACGTGCTATGTCTCCATCCTTTAATAGTTTCATTTCTGAGTTTATCTACGAGCTATGTCTCCATTCTTTAATAGTTTCATTTCTGAGTTTATCTACGAGCTATGTCTCCATTCTTTAATAGTTTCATCTCTGAGTTTATCTACGTGCTATGTCTCCATCCTTTAATAGTTTCATTTCTGAGTTTATCTACGTGCTATGTCTCCATCCTTTAATAGTTTCATCTCTGAGTTTATCTACGTGCTATGTCTCCATCCTTTAATAGTTTCATCTCTGAGTTTATCTACGTGCTATGTCTCCATCGTTTAATAGTTTCATTTCTGAGTTTATCTACGTGCTATGTCTCCATCCTTTAATAGTTTTATCTCTGAGTTTATCTACGTGCTATGTCTCCATCCTTTAATAGTTTCATTTCTGATTTTATCTACGTGCTATGTCTCCATCCTTTAATAGTTTCATTTCTGTGTTTATCTACGTGCTATGTCTCCATCCTTTAATAGTTTCATCTCTGAGTTTATCTACGTGCTATGTCTCCATCCTTCAATAGTTTCATCTCTGAGTTTATCAACGAGCTATGTCTCTATCCTTTAATAGTTTCATCTCTGAGTTTATCTACGTGCTATGTCTCCATCCTTTAATAGTTTCATCTCTGAGTTTATCTACGTGCTATGTCTCCATCCTTCAATAGTTTCATCTCTGAGTTTATCAACGAGCTATGTCTCTATCCTTTAATAGTTTCATCTCTGAGTTTATCTACGTGCTATGTCTCTATCCTTCAATAGTTTCATCTCTGAGTTTATCTACGTGCTATGTCTCCATTCTTTAATAGTTTCATTTCTGAGTTTATCTACGAGCTATGTCTCCATTCTTTAATAGTTTCATCTCTGAGTTTATCTACGTGCTATGTCTCCATCCTTCAATAGTTTCATTTCTGAGTTTATCTACGAGCTATGCCTCCATTCTTTAATAGTTTCATCTCTGAGTTTATCTACGTGCTATGTCTCCATCCTTTAATAGTTTCATCTCTGAGTTTATCTACGTGCTATGTCTCCATCCTTCAATAGTATCATTTCTGAGTTTATCTACGTGCTATGTCTCCATCTTTCAATAGTTTCATCTCTGAGTTTATCTACGTGTTATGTCTCCATCCTTTAATAGTTTCATTTCTGAGTTTATCTACGTGCTAAGTCTCTATCCTTCAATAGTTTCATCTCTGAGTTTATCTACGTGCTATGTCTCCATCCTTCAATAGTTTCATTTCTGAGTTTATCTACGAGCTATGCCTCCATTCTTTAATAGTTTCATCTCTGAGTTTATCTACGTGCTATGTCTCCATCCTTTAATAGTTTCATCTCTGAGTTTATCTACGTGCTATGTCTCCATCCTTCAATAGTATCATTTCTGAGTTTATCTACGTGCTATGTCTCCATCTTTCAATAGTTTCATCTCTGAGTTTATCTACGTGTTATGTCTCCATCCTTTAATAGTTTCATTTCTGAGTTTATCTACGTGCTAAGTCTCTATCCTTCAATAGTTTCATCTCTGAGTTTATCTACGTGCTATGTCTCCATCCTTCAATAGTTTCATCTCTGAGTTTATCTACGTGCTATGTCTCCATCCTTCAATAGTTTCATTTCTGAGTTTATCTACGAGCTATGTCTCCATCCTTTAATAGTTTCATTTCTGAGTTTATCTACGTGCTATGTCTCCATCCTTCAATAGTTTCATCTCTGAGTTTATCTACGTGCTATGTCTCCATCCTTCAATAGTTTCATCTCTGAGTTTATCTACGTGCTATGTCTCTATCCATCAATAGTTTCATCTCTGAGTTTATCTACGTGCTATGTCTCCATCCTTCAATAGTTTCATCTCTGAGTTTATCTACGAGCTATGTCTCCATCCTTCAATAGTTTCATCTCTGAGTTTATCTACGAGCTATGTCTCCATCCTTTAATAGTTTCATCTCTGAGTTTATCTACGAGCTATGTCTCTATCCTTCAATAGTTTCATTTCTGAGTTTATCTACGTGTTATGTCTCCATCCTTTAATAGTTTCATCTCTGAGTTTATCTACGTGCTATGTCTCCATCCTTTAATAGTTTCATCTCTGAGTTTATCTACGTGCTATGTCTCCATCGTTTAATAGTTTCATCTCTGAGTTTATCTACGTGCTATGTCTCCATCCTTTAATAGTTTCATCTCTGAGTTTATCTACGTGTTATGTCTCCATCCTTCAATAGTTTCATTTCTGAGTTTATCTACGTGCTATGTCTCCATCCTTTAATAGTTTCATTTCTGAGTTTATCTACGTGCTATGTCTCCATTCTTCAATAGTTTCATTTCTGAGTTTATCTACGTGCTATGTCTCCATCCTTTAATAGTTTCATTTCTGAGTTTATCTACGAGCTATGTCTCCATTCTTTAATAGTTTCATTTCTGAGTTTATCTACGAGCTATGTCTCCATTCTTTAATAGTTTCATCTCTGAGTTTATCTACGTGCTATGTCTCCATCCTTTAATAGTTTCATTTCTGAGTTTATCTACGTGCTAATTCTCCATCCTTTAATAGTTTCATCTCTGAGTTTATCTACGTGCTATGTCTCCATCCTTTAATAGTTTCATCTCTGAGTTTATCTACGTGCTATGTCTCCATCGTTTAATAGTTTCATTTCTGAGTTTATCTACGTGCTATGTCTCCATCCTTTAATAGTTTCATCTCTGAGTTTATCTACATGCTATGTCTCCATCCTTTAATAGTTTCATTTCTGATTTTATCTACGTGCTATGTCTCCATCCTTTAATAGTTTCATTTCTGAGTTTATCTACGTGCTATGTCTCCATCCTTTAATAGTTTCATCTCTGAGTTTATCTACGTGCTATGTCTCCATCCTTTAATAGTTTCATTTCTGAGTTTATCTACGAGCTATGTCTCTATCCTTTAATAGTTTCATTTCTGAGTTTATCTACGTGCTATGTCTCCATCCTTTAATAGTTTCATTTCTGAGTTTATCTACGTGCTATGCCTCCATCCTTTAATAGTTTCATTTCTGAGTTTATCTACGTGCTATGCCTCCATTCTTTAATAGTTTCATTTCTGAGTTTATCTACGTGCTATGTCTCCATTCTTTAATAGTTTCATCTCTGAGTTTATCTACGAGCTATGTCTCCATTCTTTAATAGTTTCATCTCTGAGTTTATCTACGTGCTATGTCTCCATTCTTTAATAGTTTCATTTCTGAGTTTATCTACGAGCTATGTCTCCATTCTTTAATAGTTTCATCTCTGAGTTTATCTACGAGCTATGTCTCCATCCTTCAATAGTTTAATTTCTGAGTTTATCTACGTGCTATGTCTCCATTCTTTAATAGTTTCATCTCTGAGTTTATTTACGTGCTATGTCTCCATTCTTTAATAGTTACATTTCTGAGTTTATCTACGTGCTATGTCTCCATCCTTTAATAGTTTCATCTCTGAGTTTATCTACGTGCTATGCCTCCATTCTTTAATAGTTTCATTTCTGAGTTTATCTACGTGCTATGTCTCCATTCTTTGGTCTAACTTGTAAATTCTTCTGGCAACCAAATAACATCCATGTTATGTCTTCTCTTCCTGTTTCTTTCAATGGACACAACTATTAACTCTGAGACCAGACCTTAGGATCAGCCCTTAGTGCTACAATGAAAGAAACAAGTTAACGCATTATTGATCGTTGGTGGAGATTACAGCCGGGATCACCCGCAATGACCTCGTTGGGTAAGTAAAGGCCAGCTCAGGGGGAAGTAATGTCATTCGTAGCAGATGCTTTTATGAGGAGTTAATGTTCTTGTTAGTCTTCGTACACGACATCTGTTTGTCTCTAAGTCTCTTTACAGTTTACTGCCTGTGACTTGGTCATTGTAACTTCACTGTAAGATACTAGCCAGAGTAGCTCTTGTTTTAATGTAAGTTACGAGATATTTGCGAGAGTAGTTCTTGTTTTAATGGAAGTTATATATGTGGCCAACGAGCTAGTAATTCTTTGCCCAACGATATACGGCAACTGTCAAATTTCTAGGAAACCAATTAGAGCCGTTTCCGAGATGCGTGTCCAGGTTTTGTATGTATAAACTTTACAACATACTTGAAATAACTTCGCTTTCTTGTTGATCACGCTGTATGCAACATAAAGGGATAAAATCTATACAATATTTAAATGCTAAATATTTACTCAATATTAACTTTACCCGTACTATGAATAAAACATTTTTTTTTCAAAGATTTAAAAAAAAATCGAAATACCAGCTGAAAGTTTTTCTTTTTTCTATTTTTATTTGCAAACATCAGCTTTTCAGGAGAGGAGAAATAAAAATCGATACCCTTATCATTTCCATTTATGTACAAAAAGGATCGATAACGTATTAGAGCGATACTCTGGGCATTAAGACTTCAATAATTAAAGTATCGACTCCAATGGAACAGCCATGTTACTCTGGTGTTCCATCATGGCTGACATTCCAGCACACTCTCTCACGATTGATTGCACAGGGGATGGGGGTATGGTTCACTCTAGATAGGCCACCTATTGAAGGATGTTCAGGGATGGGGTTTAGTTCACTCTAGATAGGCCACCAGTTGAAGGATGTTCAGGGATGGGGTTTAGTTCACTCTAAATAGGCCACCTATTGAAGGATGTTCAGGGATGGGGTTTAGTTCACTCTAGATAGGCCACCTATTGAAGGATGTTCAAGTCCAGGAATGGGGTATAGTTCACTTTAGATAGGCCACCTATTGAAGGATGTTTAGGGATGTGGGTATAGTTCACTTTAGATAGGCCACCTATTGAAGGATGTTTAGGGATGTGGGTATAGTTCACTCTAGATAGGCCACCTATTGAAGGATGTTCAGGGATGGGGTTTAGTTCACTCTAGATAGGCCACCTATTGAAGGATGTTCAAGTCCAGGAATGGGGTATAGTTCACTTTAGATAGGCCACCTATTGAATGATGTTTAGGGATGTGGGTATAGTTCACTCTAGATAGGTCACCTATTGAAGGATGTTTAGGACCAATGGTCATTTTTAGTTTTGCTCGCTTGCGAGCTGCTCGTTGGGTAGCTGCTCTCTGGGTAGCTGCTCGCTGGGTAGCTGCTCGCTATGCAAGTGGGGAACTCTCGATTTAATTTTTTTTATCTATTTTTTAAATTTTAATTGATCATACTGTTTTTGGTCTATTATATAAAAATATATATTTTGCTATCTGTATATTTGTTGAAATCTGTAATTATCTAGACCTTACTGGTTCGTCAGTAAATAGCAGCCATTTTCACCCAAAAATATATCAACTCACTCTCTCTGTCTGGAATCTTGCCCACGTTATTTCTCCCACTTCACATTCTCCGATCGAGTTGAAACATTGTAGATGGCAACACATTAATTAAGTAAAAAAATTAACAAGTATATAATAAATTATTAATTGCTTAATTTACTATGTTTTACATAGAAAATGTACTAATCTTAGGGGAGATAAGCCTTGTGTCACGTAATAAAACTAACAACAGTCTATAAAACATTCTAGTTTTAGAAGCACTTGAATAGTTCAGTGGCTAGCACGTCGGAAACCTCGAGTTCGAATTCAGACTAGTGAGAAACGTTTCTTAAAAATAGCTTTCGAAAAGGCAGCATGGAAACTTCATCCAGATTACCATCTCCCTCCCTGTAATAGTCCGCACACCACAAATTGAACCACTGGGATCCGCAAGGGGTTCTCAGAAAGATGAAAATTGTAGACAATTAAAATAAATTCTTCGCTAAAAGCCAGTTTGTCCGATTGAATATTCTGAATGAAAGTCGACTCATCCTTCACTATTGTTTGATAAGTTTGATATGTCTATTCTAGGTCGAGTTAAAGCAAACATTTGAAGACATTCTTCACTTGGATATTCCCGACTAGCTATTGAACCGCGTGTAAAAACTCAGACCCAAATCACTGCTGGATTTAGGATTAGCTTATTGAAATATCCACAAAGGAGGAATTTCAAACAATGTTTGAACAAGGAGAACACAAATTCTGGTTCCAAAAACATATTTCTAATGTATATCCTGCATTATGGGTCATTGTACAGAAATTGTTGACTGCTTTCCCGTCTTTTTATTTGGTACAACGTGGATTCAGTGTCGCCATGAACCTCGTCACAAATCAAAGAAACTGACTAGAAATGTCTGCTTGTTGAGCCGGCCATATATCAATACACTCATCACATCTCATCACCCTCGTCCAGGTTTTTATTAGCGGCCCCCGAAAGGGGGAAAAGACGCTATTAGTTTTGTTTGACCTGTCCGTCCGTCCGTCCATCTGTCCGTCCCGTTTAGATCTCAGAAACTAGAAGAGAAAATGAAAATCGGACATCATGATATTTTAGATCATTTAAAGTTCTGATGCAACGGCTACTATTTTTTTTCCGAAAGCGAACCATCTAATTTTTTAAATTATCTATGCAAGCAGATAAAAAAAAAATACACCACTTTTCAATGAAAAACTTCAGGGGAGGTAAGTTTTTTTTTAAAGTCATAGACTTCGTCATTAATAAATCCAGCTTCATTCACAGATTCGCGCATTGGTACAAAAAATTTGCATCTAAGGTCACAATAGAAAAAGTATCAATGGATCATTATAAAATAGATTTTCCATTTATTAGCTAACTCATGGAATAGAATCAAGATTCAAATGTAGTTTTAAAAAAATAATTTTAATACGAACTTCGTTTTAGTTAAAAAATTAAAAAAATAAAAACGAACTACTTTTATAGCGCGTAGTTTTGACATATCCTCATTATAGACCTACACTTGACAACAATCTAAATCAGACTCAACAGAGGCCAGATGTATATCTAGATTTAGATTTAAACGTATTAAATAATTTGAACAAAATTTACATCTATAAATTATTAAAGAAATAGTTTATCTTCTTTCAGCTTAGGGGCGCAGATTTATTTATTATGCAAACGGTGAAGAAGTGAATGTGATGCGAACTGCATAGTGCATTATTATCCAGTAGGCCTACTAATCCTGATCATAATATTGGCTTAACTCTAAGTCTAGTAATTTTAAGATTAAACTTTTAAAGTCATAGGCCTACGAATTTTATTCTAGGTCTAGATAATATATCTAGATTCAAGGTCAAGTCTACATTCTAGAACTAATCTGGATTCTAGATTTAGTTCTAGATCTTGATCTAGACCTAGTCTTGATTCTAGATCTAGACCTTTTCCTAGTTTTGATTCTAGGTTTTGACCTAGTCTAGATTCTAGATCTGGACCTAGTCTAAATTCTAGGCCTAGACCTAGTCTAGATTCTAGGCCTAGACCTAGTCTAGATTCCAGGTCTAGATCTAGTCTAGATTCTAGATCTGGACCTAGTCTAGATTCTAAGTCTAGACCTAGATATCTAGACTACATCTAGAACTAGTCTAGAAATCTAGATTTAGTCTAGCTCCCGATTCTAGATATATTCTATGTTCTAGATCTAGTCTAGACCTATTAAGTAAATAGAGCGATTATGATCAGGATTAGTTGGCCTACTAGTGGGAAATAGTGCACTATGCTGTTCGCAAGGATAACCGGTTAGTTGTTAATTACCTAGCCCGTTTACTCCAATATATTAATCGACATTGTATGAGAAAGGTACGTATCTGGGAGCAGAAGCGTCACTAGGGGGGTGCGAGGGGTTCGGTCGCACCGGGTGAAACCATTTTAGGGATGACAAACAAGTTAAAAAAAAAATTATCTTGGCAAGAACAGACATATCGAAATTGTTGGGGAGAGGTACGTGGAGCAGTAGCGTCACTAGGGGGGGGGGAGCGAGAGATGAAAACCAAGTTAAAAAAAATATATCTTGGCAAAAGCAGACACATCGGATAAGATAATTATATTAAAATCTCTAGATATATGCCCAAACATGCCTAGACACGTCTACATGGTATTTTAAGTTTAAATGACAAAGCACAATGTTATACCATTTCTGTATTTAAGTATAACAAAAGAAACCTGTTCAGGTGATGTTAAGTCAGTTTCTAATTTTAATTAAACATTATTGTAAAATTTGCAATTTGAATAAATGTCATAACAGTGGGATTTTATAATAGAATAGACACTCATTTTACATTGAGTAAAAATCAATAATAGTAAGTAATCAGCTCACTGTATTTGTTCAACAAAAAGAACTAACTAGTAATTTAATAGTGTTAATTGAAATATATTTGAAGAAAGTTGATGGGGAGCTACCGCACCAGGTTCCACCGACACTGTCAGGGAGGTTTCCATTCAGTTTTTAAGTGATCAGTAAAGATGAAGTGTTGTCCTGTTTGCTTTAATGTGAAAAAAAAAACGCCAAATGATTTTTTTTTTACAATTTTATTAATTTAAACGATAAAAACAAGACATTGGCTTAAATATTCCTGGTCCATTGGTCTATTGTTGACACTGGCTTAAATATTCCTGGTCCATGGGTCTATTGTTGACTTCCAAGGGGTTCGCCTCTGAGTTTGTGTGATAATATCACACAAACTCTCTTTGTAATCTTGTTTTTTTTTTTTTTATTTCATTTTTAACAAAAGTTATAATCTCAATAAACACTCTTCAACACAACGATTTTATTTTTTTTTTAGCGGCCCCCGAAAAGGGAAAAGACGCTATTAGTTTTGTTCGAAATGTCTGTCCGTCTGTCCGTTCGTCCCGTTTAGATCTCGTAAACTACAAAAGATATTGAAAATCCGACATCACAATATTTTAGACCATTCAAAGTTCTGATGCAACGGCTACTTTACTTTTTTTTCTGAAAGTTAAGCAAGCAGTTTTTTAAAGAGAAAAAGCGAATTAATATGTATTATAAGTTAGACCAATGTATTATTTTCTTTTAATGTATTATTTGAGGATTTCATTAAGAGATTGATCCTTTTCAAAACAAGTAGATCAATTAAAAGACATATGTTATGCCAGGGGAGGCGCGGTGGCTGAGCGGTAAAGCGCTTGGCTTCCGAATCGGGGGTCCCGGGTTCGAATCCTTGTGAAGACTGGGATTTTCAACTTTGGAATCTTTGGGCGCCTCTGAGTCCTATCAGCTCTAATGGGTACCTGACATTAGTTGGGGAAAAGTAAAGGCGGTTGGTCGTTGTGCTGGCTACATGACACCCTCGTTAACCGTAGGCCACAAAAACAGATGAACATCATCTGCCCTATAGACCACAAGGGTAACTAGTTAGGCCAGGTTCACATCTAACTTTACATTCACTTTCACCTATCCTTTGATCTGCGGGATCGTTGGGGCACTACACAAGATCTGTCAACCTCCTTTCTCCATTCTTATCTCTCATTTGTCTTTGATATAATTTCATTCAGATGTTCTTTCTGAAAATATTGAAGCCTGCTTGGGTGGACCACTTCGGGGGCCTATTTTGAGTTTGTGTTTCCACACAAACTGTCTTTGTAACCTTTTTTTTTTTACATTTGTAACTTCTAGATCTATACTATGCATTTATGCAGCTTTATCACTTAGGGACTCATAGTAAAAAAAAATGTTCCCCTTTCAGACCATGCGGTCTATAGGGCAGATGATGTTAATGTCATCTGTTTCTTTGGCCAACGGTTAACAAGCTGGGTGTCATGTGGCCAGCACAACGACCAACCGCCTTTACTTTCCCCAACTTAAGTACCCATAGTCTTCATTGAGATTCGAACTCAGGACCCCAGGTTGGGAAGCCAAGTGCTTAACCACTCAGCCATCGCGCACCCATACTTACTTTGGGTTTTATAGGTGGTAAGTTTTGACTATATAAAGAGTTCCTCGCTTCAGGCATATGAGGACTTGGCCAAAATATATTGTGAGAATCTTTAATTGTGGACTCACTCTGCCTTACATTTTCTAAAACTCACTGACTAGAAGAAGTCTTCTGTTGTTTTTACACTTAGTAACGGCCAAACACGTTTAGTACTGACAAGAATCAGCTGTTATTTCCAAGACATCTCTCAGTAATTACTGCTATCTCCTGCGTTGAATCAGTCAACACGATCTGGTCCCAGACCAACGTCATGACTTATCAGCCTTCTATGAATTGAATCGGATCTTCACTTCATCCGAATCAAAGCTGACCAGTCCTATCGTTACAGGAGAGGCAGCAGTTCTCGAGCACTCCACAGACAGTCCCACTGAGTTGTTGAAATTCTGGTCAAGTGATGACCAAGGACAGGGGATTTTAAAGATCCATTGTAGCTAGCCCATAGCCCTATAGGGGAGCCACTCACATCGGCAGCAAACTAGCGCCACATTACAAGCATTAACTGGCTTGGCACATCTAGTGTAAACATTTATGATCAAGAACAGAGGCTGGGCAATCAACAGAAAGAATAATATAAGATAATCAGGCCAATCAACAAGAAGAATAAGATGGATAATCGGACCGATCAACTGGAAGAAAAAGATAAAATAATCAGACCAATCAACTGGAGAAAAAAGATAAGATAATCAGACCAATCAACAGAAAGAATAAGATAAGATAATCAGACCAATAGACAAGAAGAATAAGGTAAGATAATCAGACAATTGAGTAAGTGACAATTGGAATCACTAGTAATCTGAGATGAAAATAATTTGACTCTAGATGTATCTGTTATATATCAAATGTTCCCTCCCAGTTATCTTCTTTCAATTTTGAAACTACCCAGCAGAAGTGACCTTGGCAGTACTTGGGGTACTGGACTAGTGTTTTATACGGAGCTGACAGGCTTTGTAAGTGGAGGCTAACCTTAAGCATGTTGTCTGACTCTTTATAGGCCTACATTGGTAATCTAAAACTGAAGACATCCATAAGATAAGATAATTTTATTGGTTAAAAAAAAAAGGAAATTTAGTATGACTACAATTGTCCACCTCAGCGTTATTACCATAACAAATAAAAAGCTAGATGTGAATACTAACAACATTCACACGCACACACAGAAACCCATTGCTTTATGACTTAGACTTCTAAGTACTTCTGTTTGACGACGAATGGTCTTGAAACATCCTGACTGACAGTGGAATAAACATGTTTTTTTTTTAAATCTTTTGTTCAAGCCTAATGGACAGGAGCTGACCACCTCGTCTAGATCTGATGGAACCGTGATTTAAGAAGCGCATATTGTCTTTAAGGATTTCATATGTCTTGGAAAGGTATCGTCCATAAAATACTTCTGCAAGAGATGGTAGCTGTGATTGAGTGATATAAGATACTTCTTCAAAAGATGGTAGCTGTGTTTGAGTGATATAAGATGCTTTTTTGAATTAGTCTATTTAGTCGATTCTTTGTGCCTTTGAAGTATTACCATACACCACCATCTGACGACTTAGGTCATTAGACTACCTTAGATAGTTGTAGACAAAAATTAAAGGATTGTTTTGTCAAGTTCTAATTTTCCTATCAAATTATTTCTAAAACCTAAAATCATGCTCACATTTTCTTGGTCATTTGTGGAGATGTCGTTAGAAACTTGTAGGATAGAAAGAAACAAACCCTGGTCCAATAGTTCAGTCTGTAACGGTGTGGTTCGGTGATTATGTGTCTAATTGTGTCTATATGACATGTCTAAATTTGTTTATATAACATGTCTAGATGTGTCTATATGACGTGTCTAATTGTGTCTAAATGACATGTCTAGATGTGTCTATATGACGTTTCTAATTATGTCTAAATGACATGTCTAGATGTGTCTATATGACGTGTCTAATTGTGTCTAAATGACATGTCTAGATGTGTCTAAATGACATGTCTAGATGTGTCTATATATTTTTAACGGCGACGTCACAACTGTAAAAAAAAAATAATTTCCGGAAGAATTCAGTTCCTTTTAATCAGACTGACCAGCCAGGTCGTGGTCTTTCTTTTGTCCAGTCGAGGTCAGCCAAAGGGGAAGTGAATGAAATAGCCATTAGTCATTAGGGAAGGGCCTGGATGGGTGTCATTGGAGGGATGGGGCGTTTTTTTTTGTGTGTGCACCCTAGAATGAAATGGGGTATATGGAGTGTCAAACAAAAAGAGAATAAAAATGGCGTCATTATTTGCATTGACCACTTGAAGTGACCGCTGTGGATGCCAGCCAGTGAACCCATTGTCTCTTGGTGGAATCGGATCAACTTCAAGTGACGTCACTCGGGTTACAAGCCAGAGAATCAAAGGTCCCACATTCTGTAGAATAAAAAGCAATATGTCCTTGACCCTTCCATCCGATTACACCTTTTCTTACAACCATGAGCACCAACATTTCGTATTCAATTTCAATTTTAAAAGGCTAAAAGTAGATTCCCAGGGGATCAACAAAGAAGTGAGTTGTATGTTTCTCTTTAGTGACATTTCCTTATTTAGAAGCACGTACTTGTCTGGTAGAGTGTGCTGTGAATGTGCTAAGAATGCGCTGTGTGCTGTTATTGTGCTAAGAATATTATGTGAATATGCTGGTAGTATGCTAAGATTGTTTCAATCAGTCAGAAGAACTATTGACATTGAATTTTACTCTCTCATTAAAATGTATGACAAGTTCAAAGTGTAGGACGTAATTATCTACTTGTCCTTGAAACTCAGTCATTTCTTAGGAAGTGAGATCCATGTCTTGACTGTACAGTTAATTACTGGTACATCCATTAGTGTCCATACAGACAAGTACAAACGTTAGAAACAACACTAACAGAAATACAAAACCTTACGACCACTGTATCCAGGTCTTTGAGCCGAAGTGTGTTGTCAAGAGTTCATTTCCAGGTCACTTCCGTCTACCCAAGGGGCTTAGCGAGGCGCCTAGAGGGCGATACTTAATGGCAACACAAAATGGAGAATTAAGGTCAACGTTAGTGATACGTTTTACAGATCTGAGACTTTATGGTTCAAGACATAGTGTACGGGCTCTCAGTACAACAGTGGGGGCTAGACAGTCTCTAGTGCAAAGTCAGGGTCGTAAATCCAGTAGGAAGGGAGAACTGACCCTTGTCCTTTAGTGCGACGACTGTCAAGATTTAGTGATGTGGCGACGCCTTCGAAGGACAAAACATCGCAGTGGCGAAGGTCTGTCTGAAAGAACCCACTCTTCATAATGTAATCTACACCGACATGGGCCGCAGGTCGCGGTCTGAAAGCCCAAAGTGTAAATTAAATTTGTGTGCGTCTCGCTTTCGTCCTTACTCATTAATTATTTCTCCCGAGACGTGTCACAGAAATGGGAGATAATTAAGTTTTAGTTTCTGACACACTGTCCCCAACAAAACTGTTTATGTAGAGAGTGATTCATTTGATGGAGTCCAAACTGTTTATGTAGAGAGTGGTTCATTTGATGGAGTCAAAGCTGTTTATGTAGAGAGTGGATTCATTTGATAGAGTCAAAACTGTTTATGTAGAGAGTGGTTCATTTGATGGAGTCAAAACTGTTTATGTAGAGAGTGGTTCATTTGATGGTTTGATGGAGTCAAAACTGTTTATGTAGAGAGTGATTCATTTGATGGAGTCAAAACTGTTTATGTAGAGAGTGGATTCATTTGATAGAGTCAAAACTGTTTATGTAGAGAGTGGTTCATTTGATGGAGTCAAAACTGTTTATGTAGAGAGTGAGTCATTTGATGGAGTCAAAACTGTTTATGTAGAGAGTGGTTCATTTGATAGAGTCAAAACTGTTTATGTAGAGAGTGGTTCATTTGATAGAGTCAAAACTGTTTATGTAGAGAGTGGTTTATTTGATAGAGTCAAAACTGTTTATGTAGAGAGTGATTCATTTGATAGAGTCAAAACTGTTTATGTAGAGAGTGGTTCATTTGATAGAGTCAAAACTGTTTATGTAGAGAGTGGTTCATTTGATAGAGTCAAAACTGTTTATGTAGAGAGTGGTTCATTTGATAGAGTCATAATTTATGTACAGAGTGATTCATTTGATGGAGTCATAATGTCTAAGTACAAAGTAGTTCATTGGATGGAGTCATAATGTCTATGTACAGAGTGATTCATTTGATGGAGTCATAATGTCTAAGTACAGAGTGATTCTTTGGATGGAGTCATAATGTCTATGTACAGAGTGATTCATTTAATGGAGTCATAATGTCTAAGTACAGTGATTCATTGGATGGAGTCATAATGTCTAAGTACAGAGTGATTCATTTGATGGAGTCATAATGTCTATGAACAGAGTGATTCATTTGATGGAGTCATAATGTCTAAGTACAGAGTGATTCATTGGATGGAATCATAATGTCTAAGTACAGAGTGATACATTTGATGGAGTCATAATGTCTAAGTACAAAGTGGTGCATTGGATGGAGTCATAATGTCTATGTACAGAGTGATTCATTTGATGGAGTCATAATGTCTATGCACAGAGTGATTCATTTGATGGAGTCAATGTCTATGTACAGAGTGATTCATTTGATGGAATCATAATGTCTATGTACAGAGTGATTCATTTGATGTAGTCATAATGTCTATGTACAGAGTGATTCATTTGATGGAGTCATAATGTCTATGTACAGAGTGATTCATTTGATGGAGTCAATGTCTATGTACAGAGTGATTCATTTGATGGAATCATAATGTCTATGTACAGAGTGATTCATTTGATGTAGTCATAATGTCTATGTACAGAGTGATTCATTTGATGGAGTCATAATGTCTAAGTACAAAGTGGTTCATTGGATGGAGTCATAATGTCTAAGTACAGAGTGATTCATTTGATGGAGTCATAATGTCTATGTACAGAGTGATTCATTTGATGGAATCATAATGTCTAAGTACAAAGTGGTTCATTTGATGGGGTCATAATGTATACGTACAAAGTAGTTCATTTGATGGAGTCATAATGTTTAAGTACAAAGTGATTCATTTGATGGAGTCATAATGTCTAAGTACAAAGTGATTCATTTGATGGAGTCATAATGTCTATGTACAAAGTGGTTCATTGGATGGAGTCATAATGTCTAAGTACAGAGTGGTTCATTTGATGGAGTCATAATGTCTATGTACAAAGTGGTTCATTTGATGGAGTCATAATGTCTATGTACAAAGTGATTCATTTGATGGAGTCATAATGTCTAAGTACAAAGTGGTTCATTTGATGGAGTCATAATGTCTAAGTACAAAGTGGTTCATTTGATGGAGTCATAATGTCTAAGTACAAAGTGATTCATTTGATGGAGTCATAATGTCTATGTACAAAGTGGTTCATTGGATGGAGTCATAATGTCTATGTACAAAGTGATTCATTTGATGGAGTCATAATGTCTAAGTACAAAGTGTTTCATTTGATGGAGTCATAATGTCTAAGTACAAAGTGGTTCATTTGATGGAGTCATAATGTCTAAGTACAAAGTGGTTCATTTGATGGAGTCATAATGTCTAAGTACAAAGTGGTTCATTTGATGGAGTCATAATGTCTAAGTACAAAGTGATTCATTTGATGGAGTCATAATGTCTAAGTACAAAGTGGTGCATTGGATGGAGTCATAATGTCTATGTACAGAGTGATTCATTTGATGGAGTCATAATGTCTATGTACAGAGTGATTCATTTGATGGAGTCATAATGTCTAAGTACAAAGTGGTTCATTGGATGGAGTCATAATGTCTATGTACAGAGTGATTCATTTGATGGAGTCATAATGTCTAAGTACAAAGTGGTTCATTTGATGGAGTCATAATGTCTATGTACAGAGTGATTCATTTGATGGAGTCATAATGTCTAAGTACAAAGTGGTTCATTTGATGGAGTCATAATGTCTAAGTACAAAGTGGTTCATTGGATGGAGTCATAATGTCTACGTACAGAGTGATTCATTTGATGGAGTCATAATGTCTACGTACAAAGTGGTTCATTTCATGGAGTCAGAACTGTTTATGAGTAAATCAAAACATCCTCTTCGTGACAGAGCACTTAGTAGACAAAGTTTTGTTTCGGTCAAGTCCCTAGGACTGGGAGAAGCTGGATAGAAATGTTCTCAAAGTGTCTGATGAATGATGACTAAATGTACGCCATCACCTGTTAGTGAACAAACAATTTAGTATGTGGAGTGTTGGAAGAAAACGAAATCTGCGTGTTTGAAGTACACAAACAACTAGTCACAGTGTTTGACGTACACAGACAACTAGTCACAGTGTTTGAAGTACACAAACAACTAGTCACAGTGTTTGAAGTACACAAACAACTAGTCACAGTGGTTGAAGTACACAAACAACTAGTCACAGTGTTTGAAGTACACAAACAACTAGTCACAGTGGTTGAAGTACACAAACAACTAGTCACAGTGTTTGTAAGGAAAAACAAATAGGTGCCGCTACTCAGTAAGGTAATACTTAACTTTCAAATACTAATAAATTAATAATAAACATTAAAATACAAGAAAAGTAATATTTTTCCGTTACGTTGAAAAAGGTGCCGGTACGCCGTACCGGTGAGTACCGTCACAAAAAAGCACTGACTAGTAGTATAACCCCTGATACAATCTAGACTTTGGTACCCTCCAGATTTATTGCGACATACTCAAAGAAACAAGTGGATGAGTGTATAACAGATGTAGAGTTTGGAGGACTATTTAGGAAGTTGACTAATAATGTGCTAGATTTGCATAACAAACTTCAGCACTAATTACCGAAATGGTTGGTCTAGGGCCAACTAGACATTTAGTACACGAGGTAAAACAATGGCACTGAGATGTACTCGCCAAACGCCTAGAGAACGTCCCAATGATGGGTCCACTCAAGACTTCACAGAGACAAAGACTTGGCTCGGCGCGGTGGGGACCGGGCCACACCTCTAGCGTCGTGATTTTAGTAGCCAGCAGGTCGGAAACTGCATGTCAAAATCATTCAGCTCTCACGTGCCAATCGATGGCTGATGATTGGTGAGTTTCAAAAGTTAGTAGCGACATCTAGAATTTAATTAAGGAACAGCTTGGCGGTTAGGGTTAGGGTTAAGCAATAAATATATACAAAAAATAAAGCGTCCCTAAAAGGAAGACCCTCGAAATCACTGCCATATATATCAGCTCATAAAACAAAATAAATTTATTGCCACTGATATATTAATTATCTCTAATTGTTTAATTTTTTTTTCTTGAATTATCTTTTTTCATCTACTATAAATAATTGTGCGAAATTTTAACTTGATCCGAGAATATGAATCGGGAGAAAATAACGTGTAAAAAACGTAATAATGGAAATGACTCCATATATACTGCAACATCTCTCAATAAGTAGCATTTATTTCCCTTTTTAAATACAAAAACAAAATTAATTAATTAGCAATAATTAATTAGCTTATTGTCAATTTCTCGATAGATCAGGTTTTGTTAGGTACAACAAATAATTCTGTCAAGTTTCAGCTTGATCGGGGATGTGTGTGTGTGAGACATAACGTGTACGAATATTGTGCCACACAGACAGAGTGAGTTGATAGAAGCTTGGTAACAAGATCACACCTAAAGCAGTCCCTGTGACTCACGTCTTTCTTGACCATTTTTTTGTTTGTTTGTTTGGAGTTCAACTAATTTTAATTCTCAAGTAGAAACCATGTAAAGCCTGAGACATCCACTAGAAACAGATACCATTTGTCAACACAGAGCCTCTTGAAGTTGAAGAAGATGACCTAAAAACCTTTCCGAGCAAGGTAACAGCTCCAGCATCTCAACCACTCATCAGTACAGCAAAGGTAAACTAAAATTTAATGGCTGATGTTCTAGACATAACTTTGTCGAGTTTGTCGAAATTCCAACTCTCTGGTTTTTCCTTGGCCAATACTTTTTTTCAAAGATGTTGAGATGAACAATTCCTCTGATACAAATGCTTCACAAGGCAACATCACAAATGTCAATCAGATTCGTCCAAGACTTAGGAAAAGAAAAAACTTGCATGGGCCTGGTCCTTCAGTTGCTCATAGAAGTTCCAGAATGCGTCTTGTAAGTATCTGCCTTGAGAGAGCATTATCAAAAATCTAGTTTCACAACTTAATCATCAACACATTTTCTAAATATTTGAAGACAATTTTTATAACCATTTCTTATACGTCAGATCGAAGACAATTATGACAATTTTTTTTACAAGTTGTTATGAAGCAAAGTGTACAAAGTGTAATGTTATACTGACTTCAAGATTTACAAACTGGTTTTCTATTTTCTTTCTTTAAAAAAATAGGAAAATACCATCGAAGACAAATTATTGCCTGCAATGTAGGTACAAATTTAAAAACTTCCCAACAAGCAATTTTGAAGTCAAAACATTGCGATAAAATTTATCTTGAATAAAAAATGATAACTAATAATAATACAGAAAACAACGTTTTAAATAATGTCAAAACTGTGGCTGAAAAACTAAATATTGAAGTCTTTCAATTGATCTTTCGGACAATTTTAGTGGACCACAAATCCCTAAGTTATAGACTACTGATGCTGCAAGGCAACATTAGAAGACAGTAATCTAGACTATATTACTGGATATATATATATTACTATATTATTATATATATATCACTGGATTCAGACATATGGTATATAATAGTCTGATAAGCTCTACTTAGAAGCGCTAAATGTTCACGCTCATCTATTTATTGATTTAACTCTTTAATGAATAAACGCGGGAAAACCTGCCGGACGTATGTGTGATCAATGCGATCAATGCGATTGACTATACTTCCAGACCAAACTTAATTTTTAGAATATTATAATTAGAAAAATTATAACCGTCCAGCCCGAGGTTTCCCTGTATGACCAATAGTTAGTTATTCTTTTAACAAAATCATTTAGTTGAAATCCTTGCTTGACCAAAATAGAGCCTACGATTGTCCCTTATATTTCTGTATCAACCTGTGCCCCCCCCCCAAACCATACTTACTATGACGTAATTAGACGGTCAAGGTTCATTTCTTCTTACTCTACGTGTGTGTGTGTACTTCAATGCTGACTGCCAAATGTCACCAAGTCATGAAGATGACAGTGACAACAAATATGAAGATTCAGAATGCCGATTCACGGACATATATATAACTTGTTTATTGAACATACAAATAAAATACAGGCACAGCCGCACAAGTCTAGCAAATGACATTTCCAGTATCATTAATACATAATAATAATAGCTCAATATCCAATAGACTGAATTATAGCTACACAAAATACATACGAATCTATATATCAACTTTATAACTAAAATCCAACCGTCCTGGACTAGGAACAAAACCCACACTGTTTTACACTGAGTTACACTGAGTTACACTGAGTTACACTGAGTTACACATGAGTTACACTGAGTTACACTGAGTTACACATGAGTTACACTGAGTTACACTGAGTTACACTGAGTTACACTGAGTTACACATGAGTTACACTGAGTTACACTGAGTTACACATGAGTTACACTGAGTTACACTGAGTTACACTGAGTTACACATGAGTTACACTGAGTTACACTGAGTTACACTGAGTTACACATGAGTTACACTGAGTTACACTGAGTTACACTGAGTTACACATGAGTTACACATGAGTTACACTGAGTTACACTGGGTTACACATGAGTTACACATGAGTTACACTGAGTTACACTGAGTTACACTGAGTTACACATGAGTTACACTGAGTTACACTGAGTTACACTGAGTTACACTGAGTTACACATGAGTTACACTGAGTTACACTGAGTTACACTGAGTTACACATGAGTTACACTGAGTTACACTGAGTTACACATGAGTTACACTGAGTTACACTGAGTTACACATGAGTTACACATGAGTTACACTGAGTTACACTGAGTTACACTGAGTTACACATGAGTTACACATGAGTTACACTGAGTTACACTGAGTTACACATGAGTTACACTGAGTTACACATGAGTTACACTGAGTTACACTGAGTTACACATGAGTTACACTGAGTTACACTGAGTTACACATGAGTTACAATGAGTTACACATGAGTTACACATGAGTTACACTGAGTTACACTGAGTTACACTGAGTTACACTGAGTTACACATGAGTTACACTGAGTTACACATGAGTTACACTGAGTTACACATGAGTTACACATGAGTTACACTGAGTTACACATGAGTTACAATGAGTTACACATGAGTTACACTGAGTTACACTGAGTTACACATGAGTTACACTGAGTTACACTGAGTTACACTGAGTTACACAGAGTTACACTGAGTTACACATGAGTTACACTGAGTTACACATGAGTTACACTGAGTTACACTGAGTTACACATGAGTTACACTGAGTTACACATGAGTTACACTGAGTTACACTGAGTTACACTGAGTTACACATGAGTTACACTGAGTTACACTGAGTTACACTGAGTTACACATGAGTTACACTGAGTTACACATGAGTTACACATGAGTTACACTGAGTTACACTGAGTTACACTCCATTCTAAAAACATCTCACAAAGTAAAAAACAATCCAAAACCAAACAATCTTGAAGTCAACAATCTGAATTGCCCCCCTTCTCCTCTACAGTTAACAGGAGACCCAGGCTGACCAAAACTCAGCCTTGATTAGACCTTCGCTTTTTTGTTTTTAAACTAGGATAAACAATGCGCTGTAGATCTCAGTAGAAGGATTGCTATCTCATACTGCAAGACAAAACGTGGCTTACAACGCAGTCCCAAGTCCCAATCTGTCCTAAGGGGGCGACAACGTTATGTTTTGTTTCATCAATGGAGATGTCAGAAGTAAAAGAAACACTTCTTTAACTTTCGAGACATGCCACTTCTTGTATTCTCTTAGTTACTCTTCATGTCTATCTCCAGTGGCCTGGGGATCATTAGGTGTTCATTCAGTTCATGTTTGAAACCTAGTCTTTTTGTCTTTGAAAAGTTCTGGATCCGCCCTCTCGTGTTCAGAGAAGAAACAAACGTCTGTTCAGTACTGCCTTGCATGTCGTATTTCACGTCTCTCTTGTATTTTGTTCAGAGCTGAACTTTTCTTGACACTCCATGTACAATTGCCCTTTCATGTCACACGATTAGGTTTTTGTTTTTTTTTGGCTGGACCAATTTTTTTTTCCTTTTCCTTGCAGATGTCGTGCCAAGACGTTCAAGAGTTGCAAGTTGTTGTTTTTACTTGTTCTATTGGTTGCTGTTGTTGTCGCTAGAAGCCGCTGATAATTGTAGAAAGCACAATTGCAATCCCAACATGCTGCCCGCAACTGTAATCCTCGCCATTAGCATATCTGACACGAGTTCATTTGAGGATTTGCTCGGACTTTTAATCTGAATGTTCTCAACACATGCTGTTCCACTTCTGTCCATGACGGGGATAGAGCTATAAGGGTTGGCGGAGCGCGCTATATTAAAAGTAAATAAAAAAAATAGCATTCGGGTCATGAGTGTTTTTTTTTAAATATATTTTTGTTTCTTATTCTTCCAAATGTACATTGTTTGTATCTTGTGGGGTCTTGGTTTTGAAACCGATTAAGACTGGAATTGGATTTGGGATTATTAGGACGCCCCTGAGTCATTCCAACTCTACTGGGTACCTGACTTACGCTGGGGAAGTAAATGCGTTTCTTCGTTGAGCTGGCCACATGACGCCTTCGTTAAGATTTGACCATAGAAACAGATAAGCTTTACATCATCTGCTCCCATCG
Organism: Biomphalaria glabrata; assembly: GCF_947242115.1. Classification (NCBI taxonomy): domain Eukaryota; kingdom Metazoa; phylum Mollusca; class Gastropoda; family Planorbidae; genus Biomphalaria; species Biomphalaria glabrata. The sequence goes on from NC_074726.1 coordinate 16,015,781, forward strand.
ATTGAGAGATCTGAAACCTTTTTTAACGTAGCCTTCTCCCATTGTGTACACACTTTACGACTCTTTGGAAACAAAACAAAAGAGTCAGAGCTGTAGGCGGAAACACAACAAAGAGTAAGAGCAGTAGGTGGAAACAAAACAAAGAGTCAGAGCAGTAAGCGGAAACAAAACAAAGAGTCAGAGCTGTAGGTAGAAACAAAACAAAAAGTCAGAGTTGTAGGTGGAAACAAAACAAAGAGTCAGAGCAGTAAGCGGAAACAAAACAAAGAGTCAGAGCAGTAAGCGGAAACAAAACAAAGAGTCAGAGCTGTAGGTGGAAACAAAACAAAGAGTCAGAGCTGTAGGTAAACAAAGAGTCAGAGCTGTAGGCAGAAACAAAACAAAGAGTCAGAGCTGTAGGTGGAAACAAAACAAAGAGTCAGAGCTGTAGGTGGAAACAAAACAAAGAGTCAGAGCAGTAGGTGGAAACAAAAACAAAAAGAGAACATTAATAAGGAGAATGAAGTCAGTTCAACCGTCATAGATGGCATGAGCATAACCTGCGGACAATGACGTCAGACTTGTGACGTGGCAAATAGCTATTGGTCTCAACTGCCCACAGGTTGTGACGTGGCATCAACAAAAAAACAAATAAATAAAGCAAATGACAATCACCAAATTCCATGAGCGTGGCCAAGGGAGTTTTGAATTTTTTTTTTACGTAAAAACTGTCAATCTAAAGCAAACAACAGTCAACAGATTCTATTAGCCTGGCCCAAAAAGTATTGGTTGAAATGTCTCTATACGACACAAGTCGGCCCCATTTCTGATGGAATAAGTCTTTCACCCTATTTACACATTTTTCTATAACTTCTTAGATTTCTTTACATTGAAATATCAGGCAACCAGAAGTCTGTAAACTGGTCCGTAAACCGTCTGACTGACAATAATCTGATAGTTGTTTTTTTTTTAAAGTTGTTTTTGTTTCTGTTCCTTCTAAATGTTCTTTATTTATATCTTTGTATCTGCCATAGGGAACAAAGTCTTCAAACCTTTTAAGTCTGTTTCTCTTAACTTTCGAATTATGTTTTTGTGAGTATCTGTTTGTTAAGTATATGTTTGTTAAGTACATGTTTATAAGCACATGTTTGTGAATACGTGTTTGTATGTCCATATTTGACAGTGAATGATTCTATGAAAGTGTCTGTAAAATGCACTTTTTGAACTAGACCAATATGTCTGTTTCATGTACGGTCAATCCATGCCATCAGTTAAGGCCAACTCTATAAATTGTTTTAATGCGCTTATGACCAAATACCGCTTCTCTTCAGGGAAACTTTCTGAACTTAGAGTTCTAGATTTTAAGACTAGATTATAAATAGACTTTAATAACATTATTATATAGAGTATAATATAAGTTGACTTTAATAACATAATAAATGTATAGAGAGAATCTGTATATCAGGAGTTCTAAACCTAAGGGTCGCGACCCCCTTGGGGGTCGATTGACGATTTCCCAGGGGTCACCTAAGACCATCGAAAAATGGATGATTTTTGTCTATTCTAGAGTTTAAAACGATATTTTACAAACTTTTTTTTTACTGAAGTTTCTTTTCTTTTTTTTTAGCTATATGAAACAGAATGATCTCAAACATTGTAATTGTCGCAGCAGAACTATTTTGAACAGTTTTGAACAGTTTAACTTAATGTAAACTAATGTACACCACAACGTTACACTATTGGGGAATCATGGGTATTATTTCAATGGTGACGTCGTGGTGAAACTATAAAGCAATTTCGTTTAAATTATTGAAATGTTATTGAAAGTCATGTCTTCGTTATGGACCACTCCAGGGGTTCTCACACGACTGAACGTTCAGAAAATAAATGTTGATATGGTTTTAGTTCACTAGTTTCAGCAGAAATTGTAAACTCCCAGTGCGTTATTTGAAACGAGGATCTATTAGCTTAATCTATTTAGCTATAATAAATGCAACGTCATTTTAATACTAAACATCCGAGCTATGATACCCAGTACTTAACGGTAAAGATAGGTATTTAAAAAGATGTCGATTTTAAAGACGATTTTCTTTTTTGCAAACTACTGGAAACTATTACAAAAGTGAAGTGGTGAAGTAGAAAATCTTTTTGAAAAATATTAGTGATATTCACACAGATGGTGTTTCCAATTTTGCAAGTATGTTAGTCTGCATTTCATAAAGAATGAATCATCAAAAGTATTTGGAACTTACTGTGTGATTCAACCACGAAAGTAACCAAGACACTGCCAAAGGATTACAAGTAATTAAAAGCGTAACTGCATGAATCTAATGTAACATGGCTCGATTTGTCTGAAATAATCTGATCCTTACAAATTGGCAAACTAAAATGGAATTTGAAAAATGTGCATATTGCCAATCATATCTACTCTCAATGAGGAAAATGAGAATGAATCTGCCAAACGGATAGAATGATAATCTGTGAAAGAACATTTGCGCATGCGCGCGAAATTTCATCCAACTTTCCAAATCTGACATGCCGTTTGTACTTGCCATATCTTCAATTACAGTCAAAGTTGAAAGTGTTCCGGAGACAGAAAAAGTTTATTGAACTCATTAATAGCGATGTAGAGAAAAATGAATTCTCTTTAATGTCAAATTACAAAATCTGGATCAATTGTTTGCAGTCATATCCTGATTTTTCTGTAACGCAATTTTTTCACCATTTCAAATAATTATTTTAGTGAAACATGGTTTTCCAGCTTTTTAATCATGAAATCTAAATAAAGAAAAGGACAGTAGTTGTGATCTTGTAAAGACAGTCCCGGGAATCTCTATTCTGGCAAAATAAAAACAAACTTGATTTACTTTTGTCCCGATCACTGCTCTTGCTCCATCATGCTTTTCAAATGTTCCTATAAACATAGAACGTGGATATGGTGACTAAGAAATAGACAAGTAAATAGATGATCAAACATTCAGTTATTTGTACTGTAATCAAGAGAGAGAGATCTATTGAAAGACTATAATTCCAAACAGTTTCGTGATGAAATCTAAAGCTCTGGCAATGCACATTTCAAACACTTACACCAGGAGATTGCCATCTTATATCGTAAGGAAAAGTGACGAGGCGGTCGCCGCAGTGTAGGGAATTGTAAAAAGGGGTCGCCGAGATAAAAGATTGAGAACCGCTGCTGTATATGATAAGATGTCCTAGAATCTAGCAAAAAAATTGTTTTTATTCTGTTTTCTTATGTATTGAATATACAAAGAAGTGAGAGAAGAAGTTCTATTCAGAGTCGGGCGTAGAAAGTATACAGACCATAAGTAGACACTGAAATCAACAAATAACGTGAAGTAACCAACTAAAGAGTCTTCCTATTACCTACTGGCTTTCCAAGCAGTAAAAACGGAACCAAACAGCTTTGTGGCAATTTAAAAAAATGTAACATTACTATAAACCAAACAATAAAATGTTTCTACTTATGACTGTGGTTATGTGACAATGAAATATTTGAATGTGATGTTATTGAGTACTGTAAAACTTCTGTTTTAGTAGTCGCTAGCTACATGGATTACTTTAGTGCGAACTTAATCACCCAGACATACTGTCTGCACATTTTAAATTTCATTCCAGAACTTAGTCAACACAGACGTGCACAGGTTCATGGGGTGGAAGATATATTCAAGGAGTTTTTGTCCTACAGACGTCAGTTTCATTGGAACAGGTTATACAGGACATTAGCTTCAAGGTATGCTGAGCATGAGGTAAGTGGTACACAAGGTAATAGCGCTAAGTACAGAACAAGCTGGTCAATAGGAAATGAGTGGTACTCGAAGGAGAAGCACGTTTATTATAATAATGTTTTAAATGCTTTTGAGTTGGTTGTTGTTGTTTTGTTCAGTGAGCAGACTAAAAGAGGTCTAAAAGAACATTAGCAGATATCATTTATTTCGGCAAGCAGGGTGTGTGTAGTAAGCAGAAGATGGCTGGTAAGCAGATAGTGACTGTTAAACAGGGTGTAAGGTGTAATCAGGAAGTGGTTGGTACACAGGAAGTGGCTGGAAAAAAATAAGTGGCTGGTACGGAAGAAGTAACTGAGGAATTGGCTGGTACGCAGGAAGAGGTTGGTACACAGGAAGTGGTTGGTACACAGGAAGTGGCTGGTACGCAGGAAGAGGTTGGTACACAGGAAGTGGTTGGTACACAGGAAGTGGTTGGTACACAGGAAGTGGTTGGTACACAGGAAGTGGTTGGTACGCAGGAAGTGGTTGGTACACAGGAAGTGGTTGGTACGCAGGAAGAGGTTGGTACACAGGAAGTGGCTGGTACACAGGAAGTGGCTGGTACGCAGGAAGTGGTTGGTACGCAGGAAGAGGTTGGTACACAGGAAGTGGCTGGTACACAGGAAGTGGCTGGTACGCAGGAAGAGGTTGGTACACAGGAAGTGGCTGGTACGCAGGAAGTGGTTGGTACACAGGAAGTGGCTGGTACGCAGGAAGAGGTTGGTACACAGGAAGTGGTTGGTACGCAGGAAGTGGTTGGTACACAGGAAGTGGTTGGTACACAGGAAGTGGTTGGTACGCAGGAAGTGGTTGGTACGCAGGAAGTGGCTGGTACACAGGAAGTGGTTGGTACGCAGGAAGTGGTTGGTACGCAGGAAGTGGTTGGTACGCAGGAAGTGGTTGGTACACAGGAAGTGGCTGGTACACAGGAAGTGGCTGGTACGCAGGAAGTGGTTGGTACGCAGGAAGAGGTTGGTACACAGGAAGTGGTTGGTACGCAGGAAGAGGCTGGTACACAGGAAGAGGCTGGTACGCAGGAAGTGGTTGGTACACAGGAAGTGGTTGGTACACAGGAAGAGGTTGGTACAAAGGAAGTGGCTGGTACACAGGAAGTGGCTGGTACGCAGGAAGTGGTTGGTACGCAGGAAGAGGTTGGTACACAGGAAGAGGTTGGTACACAGGAAGTGGTTGGTACACAGGAAGTGGTTGGTACGCAGGAAGAGGTTGGTACACAGGAAGTGGCTGGTACACAGGAAGTGGTTGGTACACAGGAAGTGGTTGGTACGCAGGAAGTGGCTGGTACACAGGAAGTGGTTGGTACACAAGAAGTGGTTGGTACGCAGGAAGTGGTTGGTACACAGGAAGTGGTTGGTACGCAGGAAGTGGTTGGTACACAGGAAGTGGCTGGTACACAGGAAGTGGCTGGTACGCAGGAAGTGGTTGGTACGCAGGAAGAGGTTGGTACACAGGAAGTGGTTGGTACGCAGGAAGAGGTTGGTACACAGGAAGAGGCTGGTACGCAGGAAGTGGTTGGTACGCAGGAAGAGGTTGGTACACAGGAAGAGGTTGGTAAACAGGAAGTGGTTGGTACACAGGAAGTGGTTGGTACACAGGAAGTGGTTGGTACGCAAGAAGTGGTTGGTACACAGGAAGTGGCTGGTACACAGGAAGTGGCTGGTACGCAGGAAGTGGTTGGTACGCAGGAAGAGGTTGGTACACAGGAAGAGGTTGGTACACAGGAAGTGGCTGGTACGCAGGAAGAGGTTGGTACACAGGAAGTGGTTGGTACGCAGGAAGAGGTTGGTACACAGGAAGTGGTTGGTACACAGGAAGTGGCTGGTACGCAGGAAGTGGTTGGTACACAGGAAGTGGTTGGTACGCAGGAAGAAATTGGTACACTGGAAGTGGCTGGTACGCAGGAAGTGGTTGGTACGCAGGAAGAGGTTGGTACACAGGAAGTGGTTGGTACACAGGAAGTGGTTGGTACGCAGGAAGAGGTTGGTACACAGGAAGTGGCTGGTACGCAGGAAGTGGCTGGTACACAGGAAGTGGTTGGTACGCAGGAAGTGGTTGGTACGCAGGAAGTGGCTGGTACGCAGGAAGAGGCTGGTACGCAGGAAGTGGCTGGTATGCAGGAAGTGGTTGGTACGCAGGAAGAGGCTGGTACGCAGGAAGTGGTTGGTACACAGGAAGTGGCTGGTACGCAGGTAGAGGCTGGTACGCAGGAAGAGGCTGGTACGCAGGAAGTGGTTGATACACAGGAAGTGGCTGGTACGCAGGAAGAGGCTGGTACGCAGGAAGTGGTTGGTACACAGGAAGTGGCTGGTACGCAGGAAGTGGCTGGTACACAGGAAGTGGCTGGTACACAGGAAGTGGTTGGTACGCAGGAAGAGGCTGGTACGCAGGAAGTGGTTGGTACGCAGGAAGTGGCTGGTACACAGGAAGTGGCTGGTACACAGGAAGTGGTTGGTACACAGGAAGTGGTTGGTACGCAGGAAGAGGCTGGTACGCAGGAAGTGGTTGGTACACAGGAAGTGGCTGGTACGCAGGAAGTGGCTGGTACGCAGGAAGTGGTTGGTACGCAGGAAGTGGTTGGTACGCAGGAAGTGGCAGGTACGCAGGAAGTGGTTGGTACGCAGGAAGTGGTTGGTACACAGGAAGTGGTTGGTACGCAGGAAGTGGTTGGTACGCAGGAAGTGGCTGGTACGCAGGAAGTGGTTGGTACACAGGAAGTGGTTGGTACGCAGGAAGTGGCTGGTTCGCAGGAAGAGGCTGGTACGCAGGAAGTGGTTGGTACGCAGGAAGTGGCTGGTAAGAAGAAGGACAATGGAGTCTGGGTGTTGTGGGAAACAAATGTTCAATGACTTTGCGATATGGAATGATTAGATGGGTATCTAAGTGTGGATGTGAATATATTGTTACGTATTTCTGAATCTTCTGGCTAGATGTATTAGTTGGCACACAAATAAAAACACAGCAAAGAACTTGACGACTCAACTTTCAGCTTCATATAACTTTAATGACTATTAACTCTAACATTACTGTAACATGTAGCGTAGAAGACTGTACAATATCTGTCAGTTTACAGTTAGCTATACTTCGTTGCAATGCATCTCTTCACTTCGTTGCAATTCCTCTCTTCTCAACTTGCATCGAGCCGTATTCCACAGAACAGACCAACGACACACTTCCCAGTGTCGCTCCAGGTCTCCCAAAGCTGAACCAAGTCGTACTCAAGTCTACCGAATCAGAGCCGCACACGTCTTACATCGACTGTATCGACTGTAACGGCTCAAGTCCACTGTAGTTCGCTGTATAGACTTTAACGACAGTAGTCCACTCCAGTTAACTCTACCCTAGTTAACTTGCATCGAGTCGTACACATCTCTCTTCTACTGTCTCGCACAGTAGACAACAGTACCGACGACTCACTCACGACTGACTTTCACATTAACTCGCTGGCTTATATAGAGTCCCTAATCGCTTGTCCAAAGTTGCACAAACACGGCTAGTATCCTCTGGAATAACACGTGAGGAAACGTCACATCCTGTCTTTGTTTATACATGTAGATTCCAGAAAACATCAGCTGCAGTGTCATCTTGCCGGGGTCACAAGTTGTGACCTCTATCTGTCACTGGACATTGCTAGTACCTTCTGGAATAACACGTAAGGACATGTCACATCCTGTCTTTGTTGATACATGTACATTCCAGAGAACACCCGCTGCTGTGTTATCTCACCGGGGTCATACGTTGACCTCTACCTATCACTGTCATTTGTAACAATATATATATATAAGTAGATGTACGATCTAAGTGTGGATGTGGAATTATATGTTTGAATGTAAGATTATATAGTGAATTTAAACTTCAAAGAATTAGTGTGAGATTAGATTCAGTTTATAGTCTCAGTTTATAGTCTCAGTGTAGAGCCTCAGTTTAGAGTCTCAGTTTAGAGGCTCATTTTAGAGTCTCAGTTTAGAGAGGATGTGAATATGAGATTAGAGCAGTGTTTCTCAAACTTTTTTGTCTGGCGGCACAGTAAAAAAACTACAAAAATTTCGCGGCACACCACGAAGAGCAATAGTTGTTTTATAATAAAAAGAACAACAGATTTTACCTGTTTTTAAGTATTACATTTAATGTGAAGGGTGTGCCTGTTTTCGAGAGCTAATGCGATCTAATCGAGGCTCCAAAGTCAACAAACAAACTCACATTTCATCGTCTATTGTAAGAAGTCTCTCTTTTCTTAGACTTGATTTCAATCAGTACTGAAATCCAAACTGACACAATCATGAAGTTGCAAATGGAAGAATTATTTTGATTGCTTTTAAACTGATCGCAGGATATAACTTGTTGATTGAAATCCAAAACACATCCAGGCTTTTCTCGGCATAACTTGACTTAAGAACTGCATCGTTTTTTAAATCAATTAGCTGCTCTACTTCTTCAGTTGTCAGATTTGTAGCTTCATTATTTCCAAATAGATAGCTGATCCATCCATCCTCATTACTTCCAACTGTTGGGAAGTAATGCTATAATGCCGACTGCAGGTGTGTCAAAGTGTGCAGAATTTCGGGGGTGATTTCTTTATTTCAAGCGCATTTATTGTAAGTAGGAGAAGGACGCCTTTCGCGATCTTACTTTGCCACAAAGACAATTTTTCACCAAATGACTTTCAGTTTTGAGGATGCAGTGATGATGGTTTCCGATGGTCATTGAAGACTTAAATTCAATTAATTTAATTTGTCAAATAAATCAGAGAGAAATGTCACCTTAACCCACCAGATCTCGTCATGAATAGAAAATCCGAAGTCTTTTTTTTTTTCAGCCTCCAAGAATGAAATCAGCTCAGCCTTAAGTTAGACGACACGCTTTAACAGTTTTCCCCTGGAGAGCCAACGAACGTTGGTGTGATACAGGAGACATTTGTAGTCTGAATCCATTGCTTCACAAAGCTTTGAGAAAAGTCGGGATGCGAGATTTTATGAAGTTTACAACTTCAATCACTTGATCCAGAACAGACATCAAATCTTTCGGCAAAGAGCTTCTGATTCAGCCTCTGTGGTGTGTGCTTTCTTGCGTTTTGCTAATAACTGAGCAACCTTTTAACTTGCAATCAATCCCTTTTCTGGCAGCTTTAGGTAGTTCGTATGTTTCTTAGCTTGTTTATTTTGTTGAGCCCTGATGTTTTCCATGTATTCTTTCGGTTGTGCTTTTACAGCTCGATGTTTTGTTCCCAAGTGTCTCTTCAATTTGCTTGGAACAAGCGCCTCATTCAACAGAGTTGCATTGCAGATCAGACAGAATGGCAATGGAGATTCTTCAGTTCCCGAAGATATGAAACCATATCCGATATAATCTTTTTTGTACCTTCGTTTGGTTCCTTGCTTTTCATTTAACGCTTTCGCAGTCTCATTCTTGCTAACGTATTTCTCCATGGATAACAATGAATAACGCTTATTGATAATTTGTTATTATTAGCATACACCTAACCAATTTACATGAAACACATCGCTTATTATTATCGTTACCAATTCAAGAACTGCTGTGCGTCTGCTATGGCGGCCAACATTTTAGTCATTATAATAATGTATATATAGTGGACAATTCCATAATCTGAATATCTAACAGCCCTTTCCGTCAATATGGAGCAATCCACTTCTATTACTGATCATTGCAAGTGGGGATGTCATCGCAACGTAAAATAAACATTTAATATTAGGCAGACCTGTGTAACGCTGCACTTGTGGCGTTCTGAAAACTCCCGCGGCACACCAGCAAATCTTCGGCGGCACACTAGTGTGCCGCGGCACACAGTTTGAGAAACACTGGATTAGAGTGTCGACGATCTCGTAATGTTTGGACAGTTACACTTGTTTCTCCAAAAGATGAAGTCCGTCTAGGGAGCATGCTAACTTTTCCATTTCTTGTAGTTGACCACTTGAGTCGTTGAACAAATATTTTTAGACTATTTAGAGATGACAGAGCAGACTTCAAATTTGGCAGATTGTTTTGTTTACAGTCAGAGCAAACCCCTTTCCTCTATCATTACCACCAGGTCCCCACTCCCACCCACCCCCTTCTTTTTTCTGTTGGTATTGATCCTGACATTCCCCCCCCCCCCCGATCAGCAGCAGACCGGTGAAACTGTTCTTAATGAACGTAATGACCAGCGTTACAACACTAGCTTGTCGCCGGCTCACTAATGCTTCAAAGTTAAAAGAAAAAAAAGGGGGTAGGGGGGAGACGAAATTAGAAACATCTCAGCTGCGCATGACAAGACCACACTATTTCTGGCCGCAGTGCCACATGTAATGGTGTCACACTTATACTTTAAAAAAAATAAGACTCGAGTGCCAATAGCTTCAAAGAATTACGCGGGAAGAGGTGGGGGCGGGAAACAGAAATGTATTGAATGCACCTCGAGTTCCTGTTGCCTGAGGTTACACAGTACAGGCCAGCTCAACTAGAAGCGGTCTCGATGGGAAAATACCGGGCCTTAGTTGACTGGAAATATTTGCTTCAAGAAACGGAATGAAGTGAATGTTGTGTTTTTTTCATTCGAAGAAATAAACTCGAAGACAAAATATCAAGCAGTTGGTATGAATACATTGAGAACTTGAATAAATAACATTTATAGATAGCTTTTAAAAAAAAAAGGATGGCAATTGAGATTCTAGATCCACATCAGGGCCGGCACTGGGACATCATCTTTAACGATAGAGCTGTGATGATGGCGGATCTTGAGAATGGGCGACCCCTCATCGACGACATATATTTTTTAAATGTCACTTTTTTTATATAACATATTTTGTAATCAGTTTAAGCGGAGTCGAAGTGAATTGAACAGTATAAGCCTGTAAGTCTATACATCGGACAACATAATTTAAGTTTACCTAGAATTCTAGAAAAAAATATTCACATCTCAAATCTATTAGAAATGAAAAATAAACTAATCATTAGTCTTATAGTTCAAGTTTCTAAGCAAACAGATCTAAAATAATTTAAAGTTTGATTTTAAAGTTAATCTCTAAATTTTGGTGTAACTGGTCTAATTCTCTAGACTATGGTGTAACTGCCTCCCTAATTCACTAGACTAAGAGGAAACTGCTGGTCTAATTCACTAGATTATGGGGAAACTGTTGTTCTAATTCACTAGAGTATGGTGTAACTACCCCCATAATTCACAAGACTAAGAGGAAACTGCTGGTCTAATTCACTTGACTTTCACTAGACTGGGCTTTCGCTGTAAACTTCATTTTTATTGCATTGAGTTCTGTTTAAGAAAATCCAAAGAAAAAAAATGTCTATTCTTTGCTATTATGACCTATGACCTAAGATGTCGCAAACAGACAAAACGTCTTCCTAATCATTATTTCCTTCTATAAAGGACCACGTATTGACTCGTCAACTGATCGCCAACCAACCGTCTCTCCCTGAGAAACAAACCGAATAGACCTGTCTGGTCGAGTCAATACATTTGCACCAAGGACCACCTCAAACTTTGCTATTTTTTGACAAACAAGCCACTCAAACCGCCACCGCGAGCACCCCCCCCCTTTTTTTTTTAAAACTCCCACATTGTGTGTGCGTGTCGTATGGAGACACCTGCAGTTGAGACTATTTGAGAGTTCTAAGCACTCAACGGCCATTCAATCACCTCTGTCAAAGCAAGAAAACTACACGTATAAGAGCAGACGCATTCCAAACAGTAGAGTCTCAGTCTTCAAGTCTCTTTGGAAGGAGGGCTACATCATCAGTGTGGCTAGTTTATCTATCTATCTATCTATCTATCTATCTATCTATCTATCTATCTATCTATCTATCTATCTATCTATCTATCTATCTATCTATCTATCTATTTATCTATTTATCTATTTATCTATCTTAATAGAGCCCCCATGGATCTGCTGTTTTGTAATCAATTCTGGTTAAAAGACAGGCTTTGATAATTTGTTAGCACCACGATCACGTGATTGACATAAGATTAAAGCAGCTGCCTGTCCATAGAGATCACTCATATCATCAGCTTAGCGTATCTTAGAATTTATAAAGGGTCATTGCAGAATTTCATATGTGGACATCAAGCTATCTACAAGAAGGTATTATCCTATAAATATAAATCATTTTGTGGTACCGCCTGTACATATTTTGTAGCCTACTTCTTAGAAGGACTTTAAAATCATGTTTTAAAAATGGTGTCTGTGTATGTCAAAAGTGTTTGAATATTTCATTGAAACACAAAAGGTTTAGTCTTTTAGAAGGATCTCCAAGAAAGTTGTAAACATTTTCAGGCCCACTTCTGACAACCAATTAACATCCAATACAAATTTGCAGCAGATTTTGTTAATGAGACTTCCTGAATTTTGCTATTCTAGGACGAATCTTAATCCGGCCAGAGAGTGACAGTAACCGAGAAACAGTACTAGAAAAATTACCTAACAACAATTATTTTGCAATACATTTTCGCAGACCATTAAATATTTTGGTAAGACATAATTGACATTTCGAGAAGTATCTACGATGACGCTTTAGTTACGTCCCATTATTGCTATGGAAACAATAAACTCTTTGAAACGACTGGGTAGTTTGGAAATTCATAATATTTTTATTGTCTAGATATATTCACTCCATGGAATAAATGTATAAATGAAGTTGAAAAAGGGGAAATGAATGATTAGAGTCATTGCTCCCTTTACTTTTAATCTATTTTCTTAATTGTCATGAATGTTTGTGAAGGCAAGTGCAGTTCCAGACGTCTCTTAAATTATTTAGACTTCTTTTAATCATCAGGTAAACACCCATCTGCCTGGAGCTTTAAGCTGTCCATAAATACCGCGGCCTTCTACGCTTCCTGCTTGTAGGGCGCACACCTTGCCTCGGGCCACAGGACCAGATAGACCAGACTATTAAATGTCTGTCTAGACTAGAATAGAGCAATGAGATATCCGCCATCAAAGAAAGACATTTGTCTCGCTGCCCTCACCTTATTATGTGGATGTGTAGATAGATTGAAATTCTTCTCAGAGGTTCTAAAACTCTTACTGAGCAACACCGATTAAAAAAACAACTTTCAAATTTGATGAGGTAATGGCTACAACTTTGTAAGAACACTAAAAATGACTCTGCGTGTCAACATAGCTGTTTATCAACCAAGTGATAATATAAAGCAATTCCAAACTCCATTCCCCGCTAAAAAACAAACTATACGTGAACTGCAAATAAACACTACATCTATAGAACTGACTAGGGGACGCGACGTCCGGCCAACTAGGGATGGGGGAGCACGAGTCTGGTTAATTTATCTATTACTGGAGAGATTTTTGTTACAGTTTCATTTGTAGTTCTAAGTCCATGTTTAAATATTAAACAGGTGACAAGGTTTCTAAATCAATATCTATATTTAGTAAGCGCCGTTGTTTCCAATCAAAATAATTAATCACAAATGTATTACATTTTCCACATAGTCTGCAATAATATGGACTCATCACTTATTGAATAAAACATTTTAAAACTCGACTTTCTTCTGGACTTTCTTTGGTCAGAACAGTTCATCGTTATGTTGATTACTTTGGCGCAAAACAAAAAGTCCCCGACAAAGAATCTTACTGATTATGAAGAAGATTTTAGGAAGCTCATTACACCAGCGATATAATTGCTTTGAATGTCTCTCGATCAATAGTATTTGTCATTGCTGCCCATTTCTTTATAAGACTTGATTTTGACATGCGTCTCGACCCTTTTAAATCCAACTTTGTTTTTGAAGCGCTCATCCTACTATGACTAACACATTTGCAACACTAATCGCTTGGCGGATCAATCTCAGAACGCAGGGAAAAAGGTTGATGATCCCCCCTCCCCCACCTCTTGCTGGACGGAGAGCTGTCTCTACAACTTCAATACTATATAAATAATGCCGTACATGGCAATGTTCGGTGCTACCTAGGTAAACAAAGTACATACAATGTTCCAGTGCTACCTAGGTAAACAAAGTACATACAATGTTCCAGTGCTACCTAGGTAAACAAAGTACATACAATGTTCCAGTGCTACCTAGGTAAACAAAGTACATGGCAATGATCCAGTGCTACCTAGGTAAACAAAGTACATGGCAATGTTCCAGTGCTACCTAGGTAAACAAAGTACATACAATGTTCCCGTGCTACCTAGGTAAACAAAGTACATGGCAATGTTCCGGTGTTACCTAGGTAAACAACGCAAATATACAAAGTGTGAAGAGGCTAGTTTTTTTTAGAAAGAGTTAGAGAGGTGAGTCAACATCTGAATTTGAAAAAAAAACTTTTGGATTTTAATCCTAAATCTTTGTTTTCGATTGCACGTCTAAAAATTATCAAGTTAGAATGGACGTCTAAAATCCATAAGATAGTCTGGACGTCTAAAATTATCAAGTCAGCCTGGACGTCTAAAATTATCAAGTCAGCCTGGACGTCTAAAATCCGTAATATATTAGGGATGTCTAAAATCCATAAGTTAGCCTGGACGTCTAAAATCCATTAGATATAAGGGACGTCTGAAATTAATAAGTTAGCCTGGACGTCTAAAATTAATAAGTTAGCCTGGACGTCTAAAAATCCATAAGATATAAGGGACGTCTGAAATTAATAAGTTAGCCTGGACGTCTGAAATTAATAAGTTAGCCTGGACGTCTAAAATCCATAAAATTGGACGTCTAAAATCCAAAAGTTAGACTGGACGTCTAAAATCCATAAAATTGGACGTCTAAAATCCAAAAGTTAGCCTGGACGTCTAAAATCCATAAAATTGGACGTCTAAAATCCAAAAGTTAGACTGGACGTCTAAAATCTATAAGTTAGCCTGGACGTCTAAAATCCATAAGTTAGCCTGGACGTCTGAAATTAATAAGTTAGCCTGGACGTCTGAAATTAATAAGTTAGCCTGGACGTCTGAAATTAATAAGTTAGCCTGGACGTCTAAAATCCATAAGATAGCCTGGACGTCTGAAATTAATAAGTTAGCCTGGATGTCTAAAATCCATAAGTTAACCTGGACATCTAAAATCCATAAGTTAGCCTGGAAGCTTTCTTTTCTCTTTACTCATCATATGGATCTAGTTCTACCTTTAGACTTGTTCTGGCCTATTAACATATACGCTATCACCTAATGCATATCTTAAACTATAGTCTAAATTAATGGATACAATGATTTCCTCCCTGATAATAAAGATCATTATATTTTTTTATTATTATAGAAATGATTTAATTTTCATTGTCTGCCGCTGCCAGGGTCGAGCTTTGTTTAAAGGGGACAAACAATTAAGTGTACTCTCCTAAACAGTGACCACTGACAGAACTTTCTGATGATGTGCCAGGTCTGCAGCAGTACTGCCCTCTGAAAGGTAATGAGGATCTTCTTAGGAATGCTTAGAATTTTAACTGTGTCTGTGAGCTCAGATGATATATTATTATATTTATTATTCGACGTCTTATAATAATTTAAGTTAGCGATGACGTCTTCATTTTCTGACGTTGATCATCATATAATCTTTAAAACAAATATAATCTGTCGACGTGGGTTTTATTTGGCGCCCTAAAGTTATCTTGATTCGATTCTCTTAGTTGTCTTTTCTCTCTCTCTTTATTCAGACTCATTCACTTCTCCCTCTCTTTATTCAGACTCATTCACTTCTCCCTCTCTTTATTCAGATTCATTCACTTCTCCCTCTCTTTATTCAGATTCATTCACTTCTCCCTCTCTTTATTCAGATTCATTCACTTCTCCCTCTATTTATTCAGACTCATTCACTTCTCCCTTTTATTCAGACTCATTCACTTCTCCCTCTCTTTATTCAGACTTATTCTCTTCTCCCTCTCTTTATTCAGACTCATTCACTTCTCACTCTCTTTATTCAGACTTATTCACTTCTCCCTTTTATTCAGACTCATTCTCTTCTCCCTCTCTTTATTCAGACTCATTCACTTCTCCCTCTCTTTATTCAGACTCATTCACTTCTCCCTCTCTTTATTCAGACTGATTCACTTCTCCCTTTTATTCAGACTCATTCACTTCTCCCTCTCTTTATTCAGACTCATTCACTTCTCCCTCTCTTTATTCAGACTCATTCACTTCTCCCTCTCTTTATTCAGACTCATTCACTTCTCACTCTCTTTATTCAGACTCATTCACTTCTCCCTCTCTTTATTCAGACTTATTCACTTCTCCCTTTTATTCAGACTTATTTACTTCTCACTCTCTTTATTCAGACTTATTCACTTCTCCATCTATTTATTCAGACTTATTCACTTCTCCCTCTCTTTATTCAGACTCATTCACTTCTCCCTTTTATTCAGACTTATTCACTTCTCCATCTATTTATTCAGACTTATTCACTTCTCCCTCTCTTTATTCAGACTCATTCACTTCTCCCTTTTATTCAGACTCATTCACTTCTCCCTCTCTTTATTCAGACTCATTCACTTCTCCCTCTCTTTATTCAGACTCATTCACTTCTCCCTCTCTTTATTCAGACTCATTCACTTCTCCCTCTCTTTATTCAGACTCATTCACTTCTCCCTCTCTTTATTCAGACTCATTCACTTCTCCCTCTATTTATTCAGACTCATTTACTTCTCCCTCTCTTTATTCAGACTTATTTATATCTCCCTCTCTTTTCAGACTCATTCAGTCTCTTCTCAATTTTTAAAAATTCTCTTTTCATTCTCTTAATTTTCTTCCTCACTCACTATCCAATTTCTTCCTTTGTACTTTTCTGTCCTTTCTCTCTAGTTTAATTCCTCACCTTTTTTCCACCCAGTTCTTTCCCTTGTTTCTTCTCTAGACGTTTAGTCCCATGCGTCAATCCAAGCACCAGTCTAACCAACCAACTCTATACCCGTTCAAGTCTTTGCTCAGACTTGCAGTCAGTAAATCTGCCGTGTCATCACATGAGTCAATGCTTCTCTGGTTATCCTCTGTGCCATCTTTTGTAATCCAATTTCTGCCTCTCTCTCTGCACAGATTACGCCCAACAGTAATTGAAGCATCCATTAAACATCCATCATCCATTGGATAAGCGATCAAAAATGAGAGATTTAACTTTTAGCTTAAGAGAACTCATACTCCAGTAGCCCCAAGTAAAAGCATTGGTTAGAGATGTGTGTGACATTAATTTAGTTTCACTTGTTGGAGATACTTGACATTGTACATTAAGTTGTGCATGACAGAAAGATTAGCCTCGATACGTTAGGACGAGGTTTCCAGGGATGTGTGTGTGTGTGTTATGTGGGCTCAATAGTGGAAAAGATGTCTCTTTGGCTTCTGGGATTAGTTTAATAGACAAACCAATGTATTTCAATTTTAAAAGCTCCTAAAACGGATAACCGAATGAAACAATGAAGTCAATAGTTTAGAGAAGTCATTTGTTGAGAGAAGTCAGTCGTTGAGAGAAATAATTTGTTAAGAGAGGTTATATTTTGTGAGAAGTCATTTGTTGAGAGAGGTTATATTTTGTGAGAAGTCAGTTGTTGTGAGAGTATATTTTGTGAGAAGTCCGTTGTTAAGAGAGGTTATATTTTGTGAGAAGTCAAATGTTAAGAGAGGTTATATTTTGTGAGAAGTCATTTGTTAAGAGAGGTTATATTTTGTGAGAAGTCATTTGTTAAGAGAGGTTATATTTTGTGAGAAGTCATTTGTTGAGAGAGGTTATATTTTGTGAGAAGTCAGTTGTTGTGAGGTTATATTTTGTGAGAAGTCAGTTGTTGAGAGAGGTTATATTTTGTGAGAAGTCAGTTGTTGAGAGAGGTTATATTTTGTGAGAAGTCAGTTGTTGAGAGAGGTTATATTTTGTGAGAAGTCAGTTGTTGAGAGAGGTTATATTTTGTGAGAAGTCAGTTGTTGAGAGAGGTTATATTTTGTGAGAAGTCAGTTGTTGAGAGAGGTTATATTTTGTGAGAAGTCAGTTGTTGAGAGAGGTTATATTTTGTGAGAAGTCAGTTGTTGAGAGAGGTTATATTTTGTGAGAAGTCAGTTGTTGAGAGAGGTTATATTTTGTGAGAAGTCAGTTGTTGAGAGAGGTTATATTTTGTGAGAAGTCAGTTGTTGAGAGAGGTTATATTTTGTGAGAAGTCAGTTGTTGAGAGAAGTTATATTTTGTGAGAAGTCAGTTGTTGAGAGAGGTTATATTTTGTGAGAAGTCAGTTGTTGAGAGAGGTTATATTTTGTGAGAAGTCAGTTGTTGAGAGAGGTTATATTTTGTGAGAAGTCAGTTGTTGAGAGAGGTTATATTTTGTGAGAAGTCAGTTGTTGAGAGAGGTTATATTTTGTGAGAAGTCAGTTGTTGAGAGAGGTTATATTTTGTGAGAAGTCAGTTGTTGAGAGAGGTTATATTTTGTGAGAAGTCAGTTGTTGAGAGAGGTTATATTTTGTGAGAAGTCAGTTGTTGAGAGAGGTTATATTTTGTGAGAAGTCAGTTGTTGAGAGAGGTTATATTTTGTGAGAAGTCAGTTGTTGAGAGAGGTTATATTTTGTGAGAAGTCAGTTGTTGAGAGAGGTTATATTTTGTGAGAAGTCAGTTGTTGAGAGAGGTTATATTTTGTGAGAAGTCAGTTGTTGAGAGAGGTTATATTTTGTGAGAAGTCAGTTGTTGAGAGAGGTTATATTTTGTGAGAAGTCAGTTGTTGAGAGAGGTTATATTTTGTGAGAAGTCAGTTGTTGAGAGAGGTTATATTTTGTGAGAAGTCAGTTGTTGAGAGAGGTTATATTTTGTGAGAAGTCAGTTGTTGAGAGAGGTTATATTTTGTGAGAAGTCAGTTGTTGAGAGAGGTTATATTTTGTGAGAAGTCAGTTGTTGAGAGAGGTTATATTTTGTGAGAAGTCAGTTGTTGAGAGAGGTTATATTTTGTGAGAAGTCAGTTGTTGAGAGAGGTTATATTTTGTGAGAAGTCAGTTGTTGAGAGAGGTTATATTTTGTGAGAAGTCAGTTGTTGAGAGAGGTTATATTTTGTGAGAAGTCAGTTGTTGAGAGAGGTTATATTTTGTGAGAAGTCAGTTGTTGAGAGAGGTTATATTTTGTGAGAAGTCAGTTGTTGAGAGAGGTTATATTTTGTGAGAAGTCAGTTGTTGAGAGAGGTTATATTTTGTGAGAAGTCAGTTGTTGAGAGAGGTTATATTTTGTGAGAAGTCAGTTGTTGAGAGAGGTTATATTTTGTGAGAAGTCAGTTGTTGAGAGAGGTTATATTTTGTGAGAAGTCAGTTGTTGAGAGAGGTTATATTTTGTGAGAAGTCAGTTGTTGAGAGAGGTTATATTTTGTGAGAAGTCAGTTGTTGAGAGAGGTTATATTTTGTGAGAAGTCAGTTGTTGAGAGAGGTTATATTTTGTGAGAAGTCAGTTGTTGAGAGAGGTTATATTTTGTGAGAAGTCAGTTGTTGAGAGAGGTTATATTTTGTGAGAAGTCAGTTGTTGAGAGAGGTTATATTTTGTGAGAAGTCAGTTGTTGAGAGAGGTTATATTTTGTGAGAAGTCAGTTGTTGAGAGAGGTTATATTTTGTGAGAAGTCAGTTGTTGAGAGAGGTTATATTTTGTGAGAAGTCAGTTGTTGAGAGAGGTTATATTTTGTGAGAAGTCAGTTGTTGAGAGAAGTTATTTGTTCAGAGATATGATTAACGCAAAAAAATGTCTTTTATAAAATAATGTCGTCACAAATACCTTTCAGAGTATAATTTTCTTTGACCAGAATTGCTTGTATAATATAATAGAATATTATTATCACTTGCTATACCTACAGGCTAGTTATAAACTGGTCATTGTTCTTTGAATGTTCTTTGTAAAAATACGTCAAATAAATTCCAGATACTTTTCAGTCTAACAAAGCTCGTGCATTAGTTGTTGTATAATAGGTTCATACAAATGGTAGGTAAAGAATGTTATATGTTCTTACAAATGGTAGGTAAAGAATGTTATATGTTCATACAAATGGTAGGTAAAGAATGTTATATGTTCATACAAATGGTAGGACTTCGTTCGTTTGGGATGTGAGCACAAAAGATACATGTGTACATACAACAGAGGACATCAGACAACCAAATAATTATGAAGTTTGAACAATTTCTGAACACTATTAACCTTAATTGTTGTGAGAACAGGAAACTTATTGTTTTGTCTTGTGTGTGTTTGGAAATGTCATCTTCTACTGATTAAAAAAAAAGAAGTAAAAAACTGTAACCGATGAGGATTTCCATCTCACTACAATTTAAACTGGAAACACTGCAAGACAGCGGTACGCTAAAAAACCTGAAGGAGCAATTCTTTTAAAAGTGATCATTTTTCTTCTGAAAATCTTTTGGTTTAAAAACATAATACGACTGACAGGACAGTCATTATCCAATAAATACAAGATGCATTTACTTTTCGGAAACTATTTAGACTATAGACTCCTAATAATACTATTTGGTAACTTCATGGACTTCAAAGATGATCCCATGTTTTCCGATTGTCATTTGTTCTGGAAAGTTGAAGATGATTACGTTTCCTAGGATTTTTCACTGCGTTTCCCCCCCCCCCCCCTTTCCCCTCTGTCTTATGATTATAACCACTCTTAATAAAGTATTTTAAACAAATGATGCTATTTGGCTAAAATTCTGACAATCTATTGCCTGGTAAGTTTTGTAAATGTGGATACGCAAAGAGTTTAGACATATCAGCTACATCGTCATAATCTCAAGCAGCTCTCAGTTGCCAACTAGTGATATTAAAGATTTGGTTCTAAATTCCACAATAAATAAGTCAAGCCCTTCATCTAGATCAGTGTTTCCCAAACTTTTGACCTAAGTGTACCCCTTTTATAATTTGAGTACTGCTGAGTACATCCCACCCCTCCCTCAACTTTAATTTATTAACAGAATATAATAAATGGGTATTTAAGAAAATCAGCATAGCTAATGAGATGCAACGCGTTCCCCTTTCTAAAGTCTTCCCGTTCCCCTGGGGGTACGCCTACTCTACTTTTGGGAAACACTGATCTAGATGAATGTAACTATGTTTTCAAGAAATCCTAAACGTGACTTCAACTTAAGTCACTACTAGATGGAAATACATGGATTTAGTTGTTTTTTTTTTTTGGTATATTGAAACAACCAACTGGCGATTGTTAAACATCCCTGGCTCAATGACTAGTTCTCTTCAATAAAGTTTTCTTTTGGAGGACGCAGGGTCTTCTAACAGAACTTTTGAGACAAGTAAAATCTATGGATTTGAATGCACCGAGAAATTAAAACAAAATTAACCTCGTTGTAAGATTTAATGTGATCGGCTGGTCGTAGTTTGCCTACTCCTGTCATAGACAAAGTGACATAGACCTGTGGGGCTAATGTGATCGGCTGGTCGTAGTTTGCCTACTCCTGTCATAGACAAAGTGACATAGACCTGTGGGGCTAATGTGTTCCTCTGGTCGTAGTTTGCCCACTCCTGTCATAGACAGACTGACATATACCTGTGGGGCTAATGTGATCGGCTGGTCGTAGTTTGCCCACTCCTGTCATAGACAGACTGACATATACCTGTGGGGCTAATGTGATCGGCTGGTCGTAGTTTGCCCACTCCTGTCATAGACAGACTGACATAGACCTGTGGGGCTAATGTGATCCTCTGGTCGTAGTTTGCCCACTCCTGTCATAGACAGACTGACATAGACCTGTGGGGCTAATGTGATCCTCTGGTCGTAGTTTGCCCACTCCTGTCATAGACAGACTGACATAGACCTGTGGGGCTAATGTGATCCTCTGGTCGTAGTTTGCCCACTCCTGTCATAGACAGACTGACATATACCTGTGGGGCTAATGTGATCGGCTGGTCGTAGTTTGCCCACTCCTGTCATAGACAGACTGACATAGACCTGTGGGGCTAATGTGATCGGCTGGTCGTAGTTTGCCCACTCCTGTCATAGACAGACTGACATAGACCTGTGGGGCTAATGTGATCGGCTGGTCGTAGTTTGCCCACTCCTATCATAGACAGACTGACAAAGACCTGTGGGGCTAATGTGATCCTCTGGTCGTAGTTTGCCCACTCCTGTCATAGACAGACTGACATAGACCTGTGGGGCTAATGTGATCCTCTGGTCGTAGTTTGCCCACTCCTGTCATAGACAGACTGACATAGACCTGTGGGGCTAATGTGATCCTCTGGTCGTAGTTTGCCCACTCCTGTCATAGACAGAGTGACATATACCTGTGGGGCTAATGTGATCGGCTGATCGTAGTTTGCCCACTCCTGTCATAGACAGAGCGACATATACCTGTGGGGCTAATGTGATCGGCTGGTCGTAGTTTGCCCACTCCTGTCATAGACAGAGTGACATATACCTGTGGGGCTAGTGTGATCCTCTGGTCGTAGTTTGCCCACTCCTGTCATAGACAGACTGACATAGACCTGTGGGGCTAATGTGATCCTCTGGTCGTAGTTTGCCTACTCCTGTCATAGACAGAGTGACATATACCTGTGGGGCTAATGTGATCGGCTGGTCGTAGTTTGCCCACTCCTGTCATAGACAGACTGACATATACCTGTGGGGCTAATGTGATCCTCTGGTCGTAGTTTGCCTACTCCTGTCATAGACAGAGTGACATATACCTGTGGGGCTAATGTGATCGGCTGGTCGTAGTTTGCCTACTCCTGTCATAGACAGACTGACATACCTGTGGGGCTAATGTGATCCTCTGGTCGTAGTTTGCCTACTCCTGTCATAGACAGACTGACATACCTGTGGGGCTAATGTGATCCTCTGGTCGTAGTTTGCCTACTCCTGTCATAGACAGAGTGACATATACCTGTGGGGCTAATGTGATCGGCTGGTCGTAGTTTGCCTACTCCTGTCATAGACAGACTGACATATACCTGTGGGGCTAATGTGATCGGCTGGTCGTAGTTTGCCTACTCCTGTCATAGACAGACTGACATAGACCTGTGGGGCTAATGTGATCCTCTGGTCGTAGTTTGCCCACTCCTGTCATAGACAGACTGACATATACCTGTGGGGCTAATGTGATCGGCTGGTCGTAGTTTGCCCACTCCTGTCATAGACAGAGTGACATATACCTGTGGGGCTAATGTGATCGGCTGGTCGTAGTTTGCCTACTCCTGTCATAGACAGAGTGACATATACCTGTGGGGCTAATGTGATCGGCTGGTCGTAGTTTGCCCACTCCTGTCATAGACAGACTGACATATACCTGTGGGGCTAATGTGATCCTCTGGTCGTAGTTAGCCTACTCCTGTCATAGACAGAGTGACATATACCTGTGGGGCTAATGTGATCCTCTGGTCGTAGTTTGCCTACTCCTGTCATAGACAGAGTGACATATACCTGTGGGGCTAATGTGATCCTCTGGTCGTAGTTTGCCTACTCCTGTCATAGACAGACTGACATATACCTGTGGGGCTAATGTGATCGGCTGGTCGTAGTTTGCCTACTCCTGTCATAGACAGACTGACATACCTGTGGGGCTAATGTGATCCTCTGGTCGTAGTTTGCCCACTCCTGTCATAGACAGAGTGACATATACCTGTGGGGCTAATGTGATCGGCTGGTCGTAGTTTGCCTACTCCTGTCATAGACAGAGTGACATATACCTGTGGGGATAATGTGATCGGCTGGTCGTAGTTTGCCTACTCCTGTCATAGACAGACAGACATACCTGTGGGGCTAATGTGATCGGCTGGTCGTAGTTTGCCTACTCCTGTCATAGACAGACTGACATACCTGTGGGGCTAATGTGATCTTCTGGTCGTAGTTTGCCCACTCCTGTCATAGACAGACTGACATATACCTGTGGGGCTAATGTGATCGGCTGGTCGTAGTTTGCCTACTCCTGTCATAGACAGACTGACATACCTGTGGGGCTAATGTGATCCTCTGGTCGTAGTTTGCCCACTCCTGTCATAGACAGACTGACATATACCTGTGGGGCTAATGTGATCCTCTGGTCGTAGTTTGCCTACTCCTGTCATAGACAGACTGACATATACCTGTGGGGCTAATGTGATCGGCTGGTCGTAGTTTGCCCACTCCTGTCATAGACAGACTGACATAGACCTGTGGGGCTAATGTGATCGGCTGGTCGTAGTTTGCCCACTCCTGTCATAGACAGACTGACATAGACCTGTGGGGCTAATGTGATCGGCTGGTCGTAGTTTGCCCACTCCTATCATAGACAGACTGACAAAGACCTGTGGGGCTAATGTGATCCTCTGGTCGTAGTTTGCCCACTCCTGTCATAGACAGACTGACATAGACCTGTGGGGCTAATGTGATCGGCTGGTCGTAGTTTGCCCACTCCTGTCATAGACAGACTGACATATACCTGTGGGGCTAATGTGATCGGCTGGTCGTAGTTTGCCCACTCCTGTCATAGACAGACTGACATAGACCTGTGGGGCTAATGTGATCGGCTGGTCGTAGTTTGCCCACTCCTATCATAGACAGACTGACAAAGACCTGTGGGGCTAATGTGATCCTCTGGTCGTAGTTTGCCCACTCCTGTCATAGACAGACTGACATAGACCTGTGGGGCTAATGTGATCGGCTGGTCGTAGTTTGCCCACTCCTATCATAGACAGACTGACAAAGACCTGTGGGGCTAATGTGATCCTCTGGTCGTAGTTTGCCCACTCCTGTCATAGACAGACTGACAAAGACCTGTGGGGCTAATGTGATCCTCTGGTCGTAGTTTGCCCACTCCTGTCATAGACAGACTGACATAGACCTGTGGGGCTAATGTGATCCTCTGGTCGTAGTTTGCCCACTCCTGTCATAGACAGACTGACAAAGACCTGTGGGGCTAATGTGATCCTCTGGTCGTAGTTTGCCCACTCCTGTCATAGACAGACTGACATAGACCTGTGGGGCTAATGTGATCCTCTGGTCGTAGTTTGCCCACTCCTATCATAGACAGACTGACAAAGACCTGTGGGGCTAATGTGATCCTCTGGTCGTAGTTTGCCCACTCCTGTCATAGACAGACTGACATAGACCTGTGGGGCTAATGTGATCCTCTGGTCGTAGTTTGCCCACTCCTATCATAGACAGACTGACAAAGACCTGTGGGGCTAATGTGATCCTCTGGTCGTAGTTTGCCCACTCCTGTCATAGACAGACTGACATAGACCTGTGGGGCTAATGTGATCGGCTGGTCGTAGTTTGCCCACTCCTATCATAGACAGACTGACAAAGACCTGTGGGGCTAATGTGATCCTCTGGTCGTAGTTTGCCCACTCCTGTCATAGACAGACTGACATATACCTGTGGGGCTAATGTGATCGGCTGGTCGTAGTTTGCCCACTCCTGTCATAGACAGACTGACATAGACCTGTGGGGCTAATGTGATCGGCTGGTCGTAGTTTGCCCACTCCTATCATAGACAGACTGACAAAGACCTGTGGGGCTAATGTGATCCTCTGGTCGTAGTTTGCCCACTCCTGTCATAGACAGAGCGACATATACCTGTGGGGCTAATGTGATCGGCTGGTCGTAGTTTGCCCACTCCTGTCATAGACAGAGTGACATATACCTGTGGGGCTAGTGTGATCCTCTGGTCGTAGTTTGCCCACTCCTGTCATAGACAGACTGACATAGACCTGTGGGGCTAATGTGATCCTCTGGTCGTAGTTTGCCTACTCCTGTCATAGACAGAGTGACATATACCTGTGGGGCTAATGTGATCGGCTGGTCGTAGTTTGCCTACTCCTGTCATAGACAGACTGACATACCTGTGGGGCTAATGTGATCGGCTGGTCGTAGTTTGCCTACTCCTGTCATAGACAGACTGACATAGACCTGTGGGGCTAATGTGATCCTCTGGTCGTAGTTTGCCCACTCCTGTCATAGACAGACTGACATATACCTGTGGGGCTAATGTGATCGGCTGGTCGTAGTTTGCCCACTCCTGTCATAGACAGAGTGACATATACCTGTGGGGCTAATGTGATCGGCTGGTCGTAGTTTGCCCACTCCTGTCATAGACAGACTGACATATACCTGTGGGGATAATGTGATCCTCTGGTCGTAGTTTGCCCACTCCTGTCATAGACAGACTGACATAGACCTGTGGGGCTAATGTGATCCTCTGGTCGTAGTTTGCCCACTCCTGTCATAGACAGAGTGACATATACCTGTGGGGCTAATGTGATCGGCTGGTCGTAGTTTGCCTACTCCTGTCATAGACAGAGTGACATATACCTGTGGGGCTAATGTGATCCTCTGGTCGTAGTTAGCCTACTCCTGTCATAGACAGAGTGACATATACCTGTGGGGCTAATGTGATCGGCTGGTCGTAGTTTGCCTACTCCTGTCATAGACAGACTGACATACCTGTGGGGCTAATGTGATCCTCTGGTCGTAGTTTGCCTACTCCTGTCATAGACAGACTGACATAGACCTGTGGGGCTAATGTGATCCTCTGGTCGTAGTTTGCCCACTCCTGTCATAGACAGACTGACATAGACCTGTGGGGCTAATGTGATCGGCTGGTCGTAGTTTGCCTACTCCTGTCATAGACAGACTGACATAGACCTGTGGGGCTAATGTGATCCTCTGGTCGTAGTTTGCCTACTCCTGTCATAGACAGAGCGACATATACCTGTGGGGCTAATGTGATCGGCTGGTCGTAGTTTGCCTACTCCTGTCATAGACAGAGCGACATATACCTGTGGGGCTAATGTGATCGGCTGGTCGTAGTTTGCCTACTCCTATCATAGACAGAGCGACATATACCTGTGGGGCTAATGTGATCGGCTGGTCGTAGTTTGCCTACTCCTGTCATAGACAGACTGACATATACCTGTGGGGCTAATGTGATCCTCTGGTCGTAGTTTGCCTACTCCTGTCATAGACAGAGCGACATATACCTGTGGGGCTAATGTGATCGGCTGGTCGTAGTTTGCCTACTCCTGTCATAGACAGACTGACATACCTGTGGGGCTAATGTGATCCTCTGGTCGTAGTTTGCCCACTCCTGTCATAGACAGAGTGACATATACCTGTGGGGCTAATGTGATCGGCTGGTCGTAGTTTGCCTACTCCTGTCATAGACAGAGTGACATATACCTGTGGGGCTAATGTGATCCTCTGGTCGTAGTTTGCCCACTCCTGTCATAGACAGAGTGACATATACCTGTGGGGCTAATGTGATCGGCTGGTCGTAGTTTGCCTACTCCTGTCATAGACAGACAGACATACCTGTGGGGCTAATGTGATCGGCTGGTCGTAGTTTTCCTACTCCTGTCATAGACAGACTGACATACCTGTGGGGCTAATGTGATCCTCTGGTCGTAGTTTGCCCACTCCTGTCATAGACAGACTGACATATACCTGTGGGGCTAATGTGATCCTCTGGTCGTAGTTTGCCTACTCCTGTCATAGACAGACTGACATAGACCTGTGGGGCTAATGTGATCCTCTGGTCGTAGTTTGCCCACTCCTGTCATAGACAGACTGACATACCTGTGGGGCTAATGTGATCCTCTGGTCGTAGTTTGCCCACTCCTGTCATAGACAGACTGACATATACCTGTGGGGCTAATGTGATCCTCTGGTCGTAGTTTGCCTACTCCTGTCATAGACAGACTGACATAGACCTGTGGGGCTAATGTGATCCTCTGGTCGTAGTTTGCCTACTCCTGTCATAGACAGACTGACATATACCTGTGGGGCTAATGTGATCCTCTGGTCGTAGTTTGCCCACTCCTGTCATAGACAGACTGACATATACCTGTGGGGCTAATGTGATCCTCTGGTCGTAGTTTGCCTACTCCTGTCATAGACAGACTGACATATACCTGTGGGGCTAATGTGATCCTCTGGTCGTAGTTTGCCCACTCCTGTCATAGACAGACTGACATACCTGTGGGGCTAATGTGATCCTCTGGTCGTAGTTTGCCCACTCCTGTCATAGACAGACTGACATATACCTGTGGGGCTAATGTGATCCTCTGGTCGTAGTTTGCCTACTCCTGTCATAGACAGACTGACATATACCTGTGGGGCTAATGTGATCCTCTGGTCGTAGTTTGCCCACTCCTGTCATAGACAGACTGACATATACCTGTGGGGCTAATGTGATCCTCTGGTCGTAGTTTGCCTACTCCTGTCATAGACAGACTGACATATACCTGTGGGGCTAATGTGATCCTCTGGTCGTAGTTTGCCCACTCCTGTCATAGACAGACTGACATAGACCTGTGGGGCTAATGTGATCGGCTGGTCGTAGTTTGCCTACTCCTGTCATAGACAGACTGACATATACCTGTGGGGCTAGTGTGATCCTCTGGTCGTAGTTTGCCTACTCCTGTCATAGACAGACTGACATATACCTGTGGGGCTAATGTGATCGGCTGGTCGTAGTTTGCCTACTCCTGTCATAGACAAAGTGACATAGACCTGTGGGGCTAATGTGATCCTCTGGTCGTAGTTTGCCTACTCCTGTCATAGACAGACTGACATAGACCTGTGGGGCTAGTGTGATCCTCTGGTCGTAGTTTGCCTACTCCTGTCATAGACAGACTGACATATACCTGTGGGGCTAATGTGATCCTCTGGTCGTAGTTTGCCTACTCCTGTCATAGACAGACTGACATAGACCTGTGGGGCTAATGTGATCCTCTGGTCGTAGTTTGCCTACTCCTGTCATAGACAGACTGACATACCTGTGGGTCTAAAATGACCCGCTGATCGTAGTTTGTACGCTCCAGGCGGATCCTGCTGGTCGAAGTTTGCCCACTTCTATCAGAGATGACCTGACCCTGACCTGTAGATCAGACCAAAACACTTTTGGTCACACTTTGGAAGCCAAGGAAACGATTAAACTACAACTCAATCAGACACTCAGGAAATGGGTCAAGAAAATTGAACGTAAGTTGACCTAGAACTTGACATACTATAAACAAAACAAAACTTGTTTACATCAATAGGATGACATCCTGGCGTCATGGTTGCAGTACTAGATTCCTCCTAATGTTTTGCGTACATTATTAGACATGACATCTTGGCATCATGTCTTCATTACTTGGCATGAAGTCTAGAGTTGTTTTTTAAACATTATTGAAGACACTCTAATGTTATGACTATACTGGGTCTATTTTATCTTGAAGCAAAATAAAACACAAAATGTTTCAATGTTTGTTTCTAGGACTGACATTTCCATTCCATCGATTTGAATGGATTGTTTGAATTTAAACAAACAAACTTTTTTTTGTTTACTTCTTGTATCTTATATCTATATATCTGTATGTATGTATGTATATGTGTGTGTGTGTGTGTGGTGTGCGTACAAGTCGTCCTCTCTCTTTGAAACATTTAGTTATCAATAAAGTCACACAGTGGTCACACTCACAACTGTTACATCGAATAAACAGACAAGATACCGTCAGAAAATTCTATATTTTGATATGCAAATATGATGCTTTAACCCAAAAACCATGTAACAGTAACTGCCTTCTCTTTTTGTTTTAAAAATGGTTTATGCGTATGGGAATACAAAGGCACATCTTCTTGAGAACATATGGAGCATGATGATCGAATTTTTAACAACTAGTCTAGTTTTGGGAAACTCAAGCACAGGCGGACAGACAATAAAACGGACTAACACCACAACAGTTTTTCTCCAAGACATTAAATGAAAATAACAACATTGATCTTTTAAAGAAATACAAAAAGAAATCTGCTGGTTTGAAATGTAAACAGCTAAGGGAAATATAGACAAACAAAGTGAATTTGTTTCTTAAACATTTTTCGCTAAACGTTTTAGATATATTTATCACAACGAGTTTTCCCTAGGCGAATTGTCTGGGTGATATGCAAATTAAAATTTAGTACTTTATTGAGATACGTCTAGAAGACATACTGCTATCAAATTAATCCCAGTCTTAATACCAATCAACAATAGATGCCAATAAGAGCTACATACAACAAATGGATTTAATTATCTTTCTTGAGTCTGTCTTAGTACCTTACAGGCCATTAACTTCAAAATAACAAGATTACAAAGAGATATTGTGTTATCACACAAACTCAGAGGCGGCCCCATCAAATTCACCATATGGACGTGAAATATATTCAAGCCATATTCTTGTTTTGATCGTTTAAAGAAATTTTAAAATTTGGCGTTATTTTTCACATAAAAGCAAACAGTGCAACACGTCATCTTCTTATCTTATATAATACATACGTTACTTCAAAAAAGAAGATGATTACGTAATCTTTGATAATACTCTTCTTAAAAAAAAAAATACGATATGTTTTTCTTACTAATAAAACTGAGGCAAACATTATCAATGGCTAACGAGACAGTCCTGCCCGAAGCTTCTTGGTCTAGGTGTCAGTAACTCGCTTTTGCCCCTTCTTCTGTTCGTGTCTTGGGTAGTGCAGTGCGTCCATCCATGACCACTTCCTGCAATGACAGAACCACATAGAAATGTATAAGGGGAGGATACTAAGCAGGTTAGGTTGGACTAATTTCTTTCTACATAGTAACTCTACTTTTGTGACTCTACACTTGAAATGAAGTTGTAGTGTGTGTTCAATAGTTTCATTATTATCAGCAGTAAAAGTATTTTTGTCTTCACTTAAACAAATATCTTCGGCAACTCGATGGCATTTAGGCCATCAGACAAACGGTAGTTCTGGAAATACAAAGACATATTAATACACACGATTTATTTATTGTAATGACATAGTTGCTAAACCAAGCCTGACCTAGTCTATCATTGATCTTGTAACGAAACTTAATTGACTCATTTAATATTTACTATTAATTGTTGCCAAGTAGGATCTGCTCTTCATTCAGCTTACCCTCGTTTAAAATGTCCCTTGTCTATCAGTTTCTTTTTAAATAGAATTGCCATAAAATAAATGCTCTAAAAAAATGCCCAAAAATAAATGCACTAAAATAAATGCCAAAAATCGTTTCTTTAATGAATACTATCTCCCTCAATCAACAAATGCCTTCATGTATTTTTAAAAAAGATTAATTCCCTCTTATACAAATCTTAAGATATCATCTTTGAGAAATGCCTAAATATTCTCTTTAAACGGCACAAATATTATTTCTCAAAGCATTGGTTAAATCATCCCTATACGTTAAATTACCAACACCGGCTAAAGGTAAACAGACTAAAGGTAAGCAAAGGTGGGTGGCGCTAAGCTGGAGAGCAGGGTTTCTCAAACCTGGGCAAACAGGGGCGGCACATTGATGTAGACACTCGGTAGAAATAGTTGTGATTGGCAGTTCAAACTTGTGAATAAGGAGATGAGCCGCTATGTAGCTAGGAAAGTTGCTCGTCTCGGACAATGAAAGGTCTATGTGTGTTACGTGGGAGAAGGGAAGTCGAGAAACGTCGAAGTTGAGAACGTGAAAAGGTCATTCAGAGAGAGAGAGAGAGAGACAGGAAGCAAACAGGAAACAAGGAAAGAGCACTGCATCCAAAGGAATGTCTTTTTTTTTCTTTTAACCTCACCTTCCTCTTCCAAACGTAACGACTTCGGCTTTTGACGTCAAAGTGCCCGCACGTCAAGCGGCAGGTGAAAACAGATTGGGCTCCAAAGTTATCTGGTAGCCAAGTAGTTCGTGTAAGTGTTGCCATGGAAACCTGAGCAGACGTAACTAGTCTGATCATTTTATTATAAGAGCTTCCATGTTCCAAATGTCTGAACAACCGAAAGCACTAATGGACTAATGATGACTGATATACTCAACCAATGATAACTGATGTGTTCAACCAATGATGACTGATGCGTCCAACCAATGATGAATGATGTACTCAACAAATGATGACTGATGCGTTCAACCAATGATGACTGATGCGTTCAACCAATGATGACTGATGTACTCAACAAATGATGACTGATGCGTTCAACCAATGATGACTGATGCGTTCAACCAATGATGTCTGATGCGTTTAACCAATGATGACTGATGTACTCAACCAATGATGACTGATGTACTCAACAAAGGATGACTGATGTACTCAACAAAGGATGACTGATGTACTCAACAAAGGATGACTGATGCGCTCAACAAAGGATGACTGATGTGCTCAACAAAGGATGACTGATGTACTCAACAAAGGATGACTGATGTGCTCAACCAATGATGACTGATGTGTTCAACCAATGATGACTGATGCGTCCAACCAATGATGAATGATGTACTCAACAAATGATGACTGATGCGTTCAACCAATGATGACTGATGCGTTCAATCAATGATGACTGATGTACTCAACAAATGATGACTGATGCGTTCAACCAATGATGACTGATGTACTCAACCAATGATGACTGATGTACTCAACAAAGGATGACTGATGTACTCAACAAAGGATGACTAATGTACTCAACAAAGGATGACTGATGCGCTCAACAAAGGATGACTGATGTGCTCAACAAAGGATGACTGATGTGCTCAACAAAGA
This sequence comes from Biomphalaria glabrata, assembly GCF_947242115.1. NCBI lineage: Eukaryota > Metazoa > Mollusca > Gastropoda > Planorbidae > Biomphalaria > Biomphalaria glabrata. The sequence continues at coordinate 16,047,986 of NC_074726.1, forward strand.
ATGACTGATGTGCTCAACAAAGAATGACGGATGTTTTAAATAAAAGATGACTGATGTACTCAACAAAGATGACTGATGCGCTCAACAAAGGATGACTGGTGTACTCAACAAAGGATGACTGATGTGCTCAACCAATGATGACTGATGTACTCAACAAAGATGACTGATGCGCTCAACAAAGAATGACGGATGTTTTAAATAAAAGATGACTGATGTACTCAACAAAGGATAACTGATGTGCTCAAGAAAGGATGACTAATGTGCTCAACAAAGGATGACTGATGTGCTCAACAAAGGATGACTGATGTGCTCAATAAAGGATGACTGATGTGCTCAAGAAAGGATGACTAATGTGCTCAACAAAGGATGACTGATGTGCTCAACAAAGGATGACTGATGTGCTCAACAAAGGATGACTGATGTGCTCAACAAAGGATGACTGATGTGCTCAACAAAGGATGACCGATGTGCTCAACAAAGGATGATTAATGTGCTCAACAAAGAATGACTGATGTGCTCAACAAAGGATGACTGATGTGCTCAACAAAGAATGACGGATGTTTTAAATAAAAGATGACTGATGTGCTCAACAAAGAATGACTGATGTGCTCAACAAAGAATGACTGATGTGCTCAACAAAGAATGACGGATGTTTTAAATAAAAGATGACTGATGTGCTCAACAAAGAATGACTGATGTGCTCAACAAAGGATGACTGATGTGCTCAACAAAGAATGACGGATGTTTTAAATAAAAGATGACTGATGTACTCAACAAAGGATGACTGATGTGCTCTACAAAGACTTGAACGTTTCCAAACAAATTGACTGGAGATAGTTCAGAGTACACAATGCTCAGCAATCAAGATTGCGGGGTTGAGAAAGTGAGTGGTGAAGTAATTGACAAAGAAATATTCAATTTCCAGTGAGCTCATTCTAGTCAGTAAATTAATTCTAAAGAAACAACTTCTTGTGAGACCAATTTTAAGAAATAACATCTTGTGAGACCAATTTTAAGAAAGGACTTCTTGTGAGACCAATTTTAAGAAACAACTTCTTGTGAGACCAATTTTAAGAAACAACTTCTTGTGAGACCAATTTTAAGAAACAACTTCTTGTGAGACCAATTTTAAGAAACAAATTCTTGTGAGACCAATTTTAAGAAACAACTTCTTGTGAGACCAATTTTAAGAAAGGACTTCTTGTGAGACCAATTTTAAGAAACAACTTCTTGTGAGACCAATTTTAAGAAAGGACTTCTTGTGAGACCAATTTTAAGAAACAACTTCTTGTGAGACCAATTTTAAGAAACAACTTCTTGTGAGACCAATTTTAAGAAACAACTTCTTGTGAGACCAATTTTAAGAAACAACTTCTTGTGAGACCAATTTTAAGAAACAACTTCTTGTGAGACCAATTTTAAGAAACAACTTCTTGTGAGACCAATTTTAAGAAACAACTTCTTGTGAGACCAATTTTAAGAAACAACTTCTTGTGAGACCAATTTTAAGAAACAACTTCTTGTAAGACCAATTTTAAGAAACAACTTCTTGTGAGACCAATTTTAAGAAACAACTTCTTGTGAGACCAATTTTAAAAAACAACTTCTTGTGAGACCAATTTTAAGAAACAACTTCTTGTGAGACCAATTTTAAGAAAAAACTTCTTGTGAGACCAATTTTAAGAAACAACTTCTTGTGAGACCAATTTTAAGAAACAACTTCTTGTGAGACCAATTTTAAGAAACAACTTCTTGTGAGACCAATTTTAAGAAACAACTTCTTGTGAGACCAATTTTAAGAAACAACTTCTTGTGAGACCAATTTTAAGAAACAACTTCTTGTGAGACCAATTTTAAGAAACAACTTCTTGTGAGACCAATTTTAAGAAACAACTTCTTGTGAGACCAATTTTAAGAAACAACTTCTTGTGAGACCAATTTTAAGAAACAACTTCTTGTGAGACCAATTTTAAGAAACAACTTCTTGTGAGCTAATTTTACTAAACAACTTTTAGTGAAATAATTTTACTAAACAACGTCTAGTGAAATAATTTTACTTAACAACTTTTAGTGAACAAATTTTATTAAACAACTTATAGTGAACAAAGCCTACAGAACAACTTCTAGTGAACTAATTCTAGGAGCAACTTCTGATGATTTCACTCTAAGTTCCTAACCTAAAATAATAACTTACAACAATAATAAGAAAAATAAAACTGAAGAAATTCATTTTCCACGATATTCAACGAGATAGTTAAGTATTAAACCAAGAAACTTGATCCCAGCAAATACCCATTTACAATTAGACTCTAGACCTGGAGAAAGCTGAATGATGAACTTTGCCGGCAACTTGTAGATGTAGATTTGACCCCAAAACTTTCCCACCAGCCTAGTCTCTCTGATAAGTAAATCCATTAACACGAACCTTCTCTTTTATTACCTGCGACTTTCCAATGGATAACTAATTATATCTAATTGATTTGCATTCATTAGCCTCGCTAATTAGTCCTTGACTCGGCTGATATAAATAAGTGTAGTAACGTTACCTCACTCTTTACCGACTATATTCATCATTCTTTCACGTCATGACCAGTACAATAGTTACTGTCCCTTGAAACTACAGGAGAACAACAAATTCCTGAGTCTCTTTGTTGTAATTAACATGGCCACACAAACAACTGTGTTATTTTCAAAACAAAATCTAGCATAAAAAGAATCAGCTGAACTATACACTGGGGAAACATAGTTAATGCTACTTAAGTATCGAATTGTACATACCGCGCTCATCCATCTGATTACTTACAGTTCAACGGACACCCCTCACCCACCTTGATTAGGTCTCATTGCAGTGTTACTTGCCCATCAAAACGTTACAAGAACGGAACAAAATTGAATCTTTGTAGATTAAAAGCGAAACTGGTTTTTATTCTTTACTGGTTCAATAAAATTTCAGGATCCTAGAAACCTTGCAGAGAAAGTAAATACTCCAGCTGTAAATTGGTGAAATATGGCGCCAAATGGCGGCACCCAGGATTCTAAAGTTTACCAAATGTTTACTTCCGGCTTGGGGAGTTATGTTTTAAAGCTCTCCGGCATGGTTTGTGCGATTTAATAACCAGACTGCAGATTGCTCCTACCGTCAGTGATTTTGGGATCAAAGAGGAAGTGATTTCCCCTGGACAGGATGATACAAAACAGGGTCAAGGCAACAGACTCAAGTAGCGCGCAGTGTTTCGTTTTCAGCTTTGTGATTTGTTTTTTTCTCTGACAAAGCTTTGAAGGGTCCAGGTGGGAAAGGTTTTCATAGCGACTCTAAACTGAGTAACGCAATGATGATGGAAAGGGGCCAGTATCTGGAGGACATGAGAATTTTTATCCCATTGGAATGTCAGAAACAAACAAAATAGACTATATACGGACTACACTTTGACTAAACGAAAATGTTAAACTGTGTATTCATCCGCGCTGTTCGTCTGTTAATTTTAAATATTTCATTGAGCTCAACTGATTGGATGAAAAGTATCACGTGTTGACATTGTTGTCCCGGTTAAACAGTAGAACTTGGCTCCATAGTATTCTAGTTCATTATCACTACACTGTATTCGATTCTGACATAATTCTAGTTCATTATCACTACACTGAATTCGATTCTGACATAATTCTAGTTCATTATCACTACACTGTATTCGATTCTGACATAATTCTAGTTCATTATCACTACACTGTACTCGATTCTGACATAATTCTAGTTCATTATCACTACACTGTATTCGATTCTGACATAATTCTAGTTCATTATCACTACACTGTACTCGATTCTGACATAATTCTAGTTCATTATCACTACACTGTATTCGATTCTGACATAATTCTAGTTCATTATCACTACACTGTACTCGATTCTGACATAATTCTAGTTCATTATCACTACACTGTACTCGATTCTGACATAATTCTAGTTCATTATCACTACACTGTACTCGATTCTGACATAATTCTAGTTCATTATCACTACACTGTACTCGGCTCTGACATTATTCCATTCTTGTATAACAGTATTGATTGCAAAAAAAAAATGGCTGTTGTAATCTGATTTGACCCTTATGTTCGTGGTGTTAAAAATCTCAAGCCTGCCCTTTTTAAAATCTGCATTGCTTTTCAAACACGTGACTACAAGAACAGACTGCGAGTTTGTGTACAAACACAAAATAAACATGACATGCTACGTGTAACAATTGCAGTAGCAATCATAGTCAAAACGGAACAAGACATGGGCGTAGCCAGGAGATGTTCGGGGTTCACCCCCCCCCCCTCCATTTTTCGAAATACCCCTACCCCCCTTGGCTAAGCTCATAGAATTTGGTGAATGAAGCTTTCCTTTACTTTAAAAAAATTAACTAAATTCAACTAATTCCATGAGGGTAGCCAAGGCCGTTTTGAAAGTCACTAAATTCCATGAGAATAGATCAAAAGGGCGTTAAAAATGTCTCCCTTCCTCTTTACATAAAAAAAAAAGCCTAGCGTCAAAGGGCTTTGAAGTTAATAACCCCTTCCAATCAAAAAAATTAAATAAAGCCAAAGTCACTCTATTCCAGGAGCGTGGCCAAAGAGTTTTTCTGATTTTTGTAAGTTAAAAAAAAAACTTGCGAAAAAAAAACAACTTCCGATAAAGAACTAAAGTAAAACTACAGAATTCCTTGATCGTTGGGTGGTTGGTGGGTTGAGTATCAAACCTCGCCAATAAAAGTCACTGGTGTCTATTAATAAAGTAAGTCTAGGAGAAATGTAAACAGCAATAAGAGAAAAACAAAAGTCAATGGCTGTCTCGACATTTACAGTTTCAACCCCCCCCCCCCCCCCCCCCCCACCAAAACAATAATTCAAACTACTCTTCGCACATGAACTTAGCAATGGCTGACATTGAGCCTCTCCATCCCCACTTCCAAACCAAAGAAAAGAAATATTTTACACTTTGATCTGTTTTCCTACCAATTACGGGAATCTTCTAATAAACTAAATCTACAAGAAATAAATGCACAGCCTTTCAAAAGTACAACACATAACAGTTATACAAGGTTCTATCCAATAGACCAAATACAGCAGTTCACGCATTCATCTATTTTCTGCAAGTCGCTGGGCTCCAGTCATAAATTCCATCGAATATTACATTTGATTTTTTTTTAGCTGCAAATTTGTTTTATTAGAAGCAGGAGATTGCGCTGTAGATACTTCAGAAAATGCATTTTTTTAAAGTTACGAATTCAGGAAATAATGTTTGGCGCCTGTGCCTGGACCCCACACTGTCAGTCTCTACACATTCCAGACAGAATCTCGAATCTAGGCGGCATACACACAAAAATAAGACGTGTCTGGATGTAGAAAACATGAATTACGTAAAACTTTGGACAGAGTATATATAGGCTATAGAAATATATATATATATTTATACACAGAGAGAGAAAGAGACTTAAGTCTTTTCTTCGTGTCCGAAGATAAATGAGGAGTATTTCACGTGGCTACGAAGTCCCAGCAGTGACTGAGACCTACATATTTTGCCACATACAGATCAGACATAACCGTTGTCCGGCGTTGGTTGATTTAGGTTCTCTTTTCGCCGACTACATAAATCTATGTGTGTGTGTGTGTGTGTGTGTGTGTGTGTAAAGAACAAAAAAAAGAGATTGGAGATTGTTACGATCAACTCAACAATGTCAAGGACACTAAATTGAGTTTCACGAACTATCCAAGAACCCTCTTAATGTGTAACAACGCTCCATAATTAGCACGAGTTAGTTGCCCAGTTGGTGTCCAGTAGATGGTAAGAAGTCCCAGAGTGAAAGTCTGATGCTTCCAATCGATTCAACGTAGTGTCTGCTACAGTCGGACTAGTTGAGACTCTACAGTGTGCGCAAACATTAGCCTAGACCTTACCATAGACCTTACCATAGACCTTACCATAGACCTTAACATAGACCTTACCATAGACCTTACCATAGACCTTAACATAGACCTTACCATAGACCTTACCATAGACCTTACCATAGACCTTACCATAGACCTTACCACATAGCTCATCAACACTTTTTATACGCCGGATACACCAAAACTGGACCAGTGAGTGAAATGTTTTCTTGGCTTACAAAAGTAACAATTACAGAAACATCGTTGTCAGATGGGAAGGGTTTTTAAAAGTACAAAGTGGCTGTTGGACATTTTGTTTCTGAAAAGGAAGAAAATAAACAAATAGGAATTAAAAGATTTAAAAAATCTGACCCACATAGAACTGAGGCCTTACCCTCCCACCCACTTAGCGCCTTCAATATTCTACCTCAACTTTTTCATTAGATTTCTTTTTTAAGTTAGGCTTATGTCACAAAACTTTTTTATTTTTAATTTAAATCTGTATTTTTATGCAAAGATGAAAAAGCAAATATCTCGGTGAGACATGGAATTGTCACTTAAATCAAAATTCATGTCGCTATTAACACATGGCACCATTGAGAGAGCCCTGGAACAGAATCTGAAATGACGGTAGATGTCTGGTCGGAAGATGGACAAATCTGAAATCCCTGTAATCCTAGAAATATAAATGGAAATAGATATGTCATGTTTGGGAGGAAACTTCTCTGCAAATCGAATCTTAAAGGATTAAGATGCCAGTGGCTTTTTTTGGAGCTTCCTGGAACGTAGGAATAAAATATGTATGACAAAGGGGCTTAAACAAGGCAGGCAGGGAGAGAGATAGAAAGAAAGAGAAGAAGCGGAAGAAAGAGAAACAAATAAAAGCGTTGATAAGAACAAAGAGACGGAGACAAGGAGAGGCAGAGAGATTGAAGGAGAGACAAATAACAGAAAGACAATAGGATAACAGAGAAAGAAAGACGCAAAGAGAGAAAGGTAAAGAGAATTTGTAAGAGAAAGAGATAAAGAGAGAGAAAGGTAAAGAGACATTGTAAGAGGGAGAGATAAAGAGAGAAAGGTAAAGAGACAGTGTAAGAGGGAGAGAGAAAGAGAGAGGAAGGTAAAGAGACAGTGTAAGAGGGAGAGAGAAATAGAGAGGAAGGTAAAGAGACAGTGTAAGAGGGAGAGAGAAAGAGAGAGAAAGGTAAAGAGACAGTGTAAGAGGGAGAGAGAAATAGAGAGAAAGGTAAAGAGACAGAGAGAGAGAGAGAAATGAGTCACGCACATTAATAAAGAATGATACATACTGGAAAACAGAGAAAAGTAAAACAAAAAAATGTGCTAGAGTCACAGAAAAAAAAAGGTCACAGAAATGGAAACAAAGTAACACGAAAGAGAAGCGAGAGATAAAGTCATGCACAATTTTAGTTTTCTCAATTTCTGACTACTGCGATTTACCATTAAGAATTTTGTTCCATAAGAATTTCCTCTATGTTTATGGAGATAGAATGTAGGGACTATTCCCTACTATTGAAAAGTTGACATTTGTTAAAAGTAGTACGTTGAAAGTGATAAAAAAAAAAAGTTCAGCATTAAAAACAAAGCTGCGCCACATGACCTATGACCCTTGACAAGCTCAGATCCCTCACTGCCCCATGGTGGAGACCCAAGTTCAATACGTCCTCTTTGTCTACATCGCCAGTGATGAGCTACTTCTCGGGACTGACAAAAACTTACTTCAAATATTGACCTATGTGTCAATCTAACACTTGTCTTTATTTGGTCTCCAGACAGGGGTGAGGGGGAACACACACACACACATACAAAGAGATAGATCGAGAGAGCGCCAAATGTTTCTAGCGCGGACAATCTCCCGAGATTTCCATTACCGACGTGAGCGTATGAGTATTTGCTGGGTGTCTTACGTTGGTGACAGACACCAAGAGGGCCCAGGCCGAAAGGTGTGTAGGGAGTGCTGTAGGGTGTGTGTAGTGGGTGTTGGAGAGTGTGTTTACGTAGTGCTGTAGGGTGTGTGTAGTGGGTGCTAGATTGAGTGGCGGTGGATTCGTGTTGAATAGCAAAGGAACTTGAAATATTTTCGATGGGCGAGAAATCCTGGTACAATGTTGATCATGACTTTCCTGTACCATCTTCTAGAATTGGTTAATCTAATCCTGAGTTGACCTCATTCCAGTTTAGGTCACAGCGAATCATTGCCTCTAGCTCTGTAGGAAAACTAATGGGGAAAACAATTGACTACAAAGGAAAACAAGATCGACAATTAAACAACAACAGAATCTCTCTTTTATGAAGCTAATGGGAGTCTATAATATCTCATTTTATTCACTTCTTCTAATGCTTCAGCACTGTAGGATTCTTTTCAATCAAATTTTATTCGGTGAGTCCTGCTATTATCTACATAATAGTCTCATAAACGTCTATTTATTTATTCAACTCTTTATTGAAAACAAACATTTGAGTCGAATTCGGGAATTCCCGTTGAAAACCAAATTTTATTCTAGGAACGGTCGAACCAGTTTTCATTGTTTTACCAAAGATGTTCAAAAAAAAGTGGCGAATGTCTAGAAGAATTGGAGAGTTTGCAAGCTAATAGGAGAAATTGTAAAAAAAAAAAAAAAAAAAAAGTAAATATATATATATATATATATATATATGGATTTAATCCCCTAATTACGTTTTGACACGTTTTTTTTTTCTCCCACTTCTTGTCCTAGGACTCAGATTTTTTTTGTGAGCGTTCGTACCACTTCCTAGTCATGCCATCTTAAAGGTGAACTTAACGCTGCTGCTTACAACTTGGGTGAGACTGACAGCCAAATCTTACTTTGTATTTGGCTGACATTGAAAAGTAACAAATCCGAATAAAATCTGTCAAATGGTCATTCCAATTATTCATATTAGGTTTTACATTTTGTAAAATATATTTTAAGTGGTGCTTGGATGCCCATTTTGGCCCCTTCTATGGCTCCAACCCCCATTTTTTTGTGTTTAGTCACAGCACTTTTTCTTGACAATAATTGTGAGACGTTATTTCCAGCTCGGATGCAGAAAGGAAAAAGCTTCAGAGGGAAGAGGCTGAAGGGGGAAGAGGCTGCAGGGGGAAGAGGCCGCAGAGGAAAGAGGCTGCAGGGAGAAGAGGCGTGCATGTGAATTCAATGAAGGACTACGACTAGCAAGGCGTCTGTCTTGAACACCTTCCATAGCACGGTCAAATTATTGGACTTCAATATTGACATATGAGACGTGCAGCTCAAAGAGGACCAGGCACACACACACAATCAACAAAAGAACTTTAAACGCACACACACACACACACACACACACAAACACAAACAGCTTGTTATGGGCAAACAACTCACTAGTTTGATTTCTTTAGCGAGTAAAAAAAAGTTGAATATTTGTCTAGAAGAAAGTTCTGGAAAGGGGAGGAGCTTGCATTATTTAATGACCAACACTCTGGCATACCAAACAAGGTCATATTGACACCGACGTCGTAATTTAGACACGAATTCAATCCGCCCCCTCCCTCCATTCGAGTGTCCATTTTCCTTTATAGTCCTCAACCTTTCACCTTTCTGAATTGTAAACACAAGACAGTTAAATATAGTTTTGTCCCTGTCCAAATATATTCATCAATCTCTCCCTACAATTTCACTTTCACCTTTTTTACACCGTAATTAATTTATTCTTCAAATCTTCACACGCATAATGAACACCTAAAAGACCTACTGCTACACTCATAGAACTAATGCCTAAAAGATCTATTGCTTCACTCATAGACCTACTGATTCACCAATAGGCGTAAGACCTAAAAGAGATAGGAAGAAGAAAGAAAAAATAGAGCATTTCTCGGACAAAACGTCTTCTCCAAGTTGTATATGTCGTTGATAGAAAGGTCTTTACAAGATGTCTAATTTGTTGACAAGACGTTTTCTAAAAATGTCTAATTTGTGGACAAAAAAGTCGTCTAGAAAATGTCTAATTTGTGGACAAAAAAGTATTCTGGAGAAGACCAGTCCAACTGTTTCATTTTGTCGGCGCTCAGACTGGACTTTGTATCTATCATACTTTTGTTGTATCATTCATCAATGAGTTAGTTTATGTCGGCGCTCAGACTGGACTTTGTATCTATCATACTTTTGTTGTATCATTCATCAATGAGTTAGTTTATGCGGATCACAAAGCGTCGAGATGAAGAGATTGTGGGTTAAATAAACAACAACAACACACTGATATCTTTCTCTCCCTTCTCCCAACTTGACAAGGTCTAGTTAAAGTCTAGTTACAGTCTAGTAGGACTTCGTTCACAATGGAACTTACCACAGAGAGCAACGCCCCAAGGAGTTCTCCATATCTTGATTGCTAACTTAACTTTGTTTTGATAGAAATGAAACTCATTTAATATTTGGCTTAATCTTACAAGAAACCAAGTACTTTAAAAAAATTTTTTTTTTTTTGCTTGTTTGTACCTAACGTAAAACCAATTGAATTCACTGTCATTGATCTCTCTCTATCTAGACATGTTTCACCAAACATGATTGACTTGGATTTAGTGACAATGGAAATGTGTCTAGCGTAGAGTAACAAATCGTTACATTCCGTGAAGTCATGGAGATATATAGGCCAGGCCAGAGCAAAGATATATAGGTTAGGCCAAAGCAAACAAATGTTGAAAGTTACTAAGATCAGTGAATAGAATTAAATTCGTATACAGACAACTATGCGTAGGCCTAGACCTACGACTCGGTCAGTGAATGAGACTCAGGTTCCTTTATTAAAAAGATATAACCGGTAACAAACAACAAAATGTTATGCTTGATGGTAATTTGTTAAAATTGTCACAAGCTAAATCCTGCCAATGCCCTTAGCCTACACATAGTAAATGTGTCTCAATTGTGTCGTTTCTCACAAGCCACATAGTGAATGTGTCTCAATTGTGTCGTCTCTCACAAGCCACATAGTGAATGTGTCTCAATTGTGTCGTCTCTCACAAGCCACATAGTGAATGTGTCTCAATTGTGTTGTCTCTCACAAGCCACATAGTGAATGTGTCTCAATTGTGTTGTCTCTCACAAGCCACATAGTGAATGTGTCTCAATTGTGTCGTCTCTCACAAGCCACATAGTGAATGTGTCTCAATTGTGTCGTCTCTCACAAGCCACATAGTGAATGTGTCTCAATTGTGTTGTCTCTCACAAGGATCTCTATACCATTGGATCTGGACCTCTTCGTAGCACTTTGATCACTAACGTGATGTTCATATAACTTATTCAGATTTTGTACAGACATACCATTAGCGCATTCAAATTAGTGAAATATTTGTTTGTTTATAAACTTTATTTGATGCCTAAACACCACTATTAATTTCTTTTTAATCTCATCTCATCCAGAAAATCAACATTGAAGATGGCGGACACATACAGAAGTTCAGAAATAACAAAAACAAACAAAAGCGCATTTTTTTTATCTCCACGCACCTACAACTGCATTTTGTTTATATGCTGGCCATAAGAAATGAATTTTATTTGTATGATTTAGATTTTATGGTGTGCAATTTTTCTTTAGATCGGCTCTCATTGCTGAGTGTTGGATTGTAACAAACAATACAATAGTCTCTGTGTGCTGTTAACCTCAAATTCATAGCATAGCGATCGTGGCTGGGAGGCTCTCAATGCTCCGGGCAAATGACCACTAGTTGTCTCTATAGGGGCCATTTAAAGAAAAATAACAAGGAAAATAAAAAATATATATTTAAAAAGGATCATATTAAGTGTAATTGTATCAATTACTTTGTATCAGCCAAGTTAATAAATATTTCATAGATGTAGATTCTAGACTGACAACAATAAATCTGTGCGATTAGAAATATTTTTACCAATTGTTTTTGTTTAGTGCAATTTCATACTTTAAGCTTTCTCACTACTCTATGATCCTATAACTTGTTTGGACCAGTTGGAAGGGGGGGGGGAAGGAGATTATAGCTGGATGAAAGTGAAGATTAGCGTGATAGTTTTTTTTATGTATTCTATATTTAAAGGATGCGCGGTGGCATCAGACACAGTTAAAGTGAGTTGCTTTAAGCTTTGTAAATAGAAAGTTCATCTCAATTTCAAATTATAACAACGATCCCACACATTAGCACATTGACTGAAAGATGTGAGCTTTTCACTCTAATGTAACATCTTCTGTTTTACCCCATAACCATCAATATATCTACTGAAACATCTTCTGTTTTATCCCATAACCATCAATATATCTAATGAAACATCTTCTGTTTTATCCCATAACCATCAATATATCTAATGAAACATCTTCTGTTTTATCCCATAACCATCAATATATCTAATGAAACATCTTCTGTTTTATCCCATAACCACCAATATATCTACTGAAACATCTTCTGTTTTATCCCATAACCATCAATATATCTACTGAAACATCTTCTGTTTTATCCCATAACCATCAATATATCTAATGAAACATCTTCTGTTTTATCCCATAACCATCAATATATCTAATGAAACATCTTCTGTTTTATCCCATAACCATCAATATATCTAATGAAACATCTTCTGTTTTATCCCATAACCATCAATATATCTACTGAAACATCTTCTGTTTTATCCCATAACCACCAATATATCTACTGAAACATCACGTCATCACTTAAAACCAACATGTCTACTGAAATATCACGCCATCGCGTGACAGTTTTTTTTTTCTCTGGTTGTTCATTTGCTAATTATGAAAAAAAGGCGTAAAAAAAGGCCAATTCAGATCTGTAAACGCTCTCGTCCAAATTAATTTGGCTGGTCTAATTTCCACTGACATAATATTTCATCCACTGTTGTTTGCAGCCTCTTTTTATGTTTTTTTCCCCTAGCATTTTGTGTTTCAAAAGATTAGATTGTGTGTGTGTGTGTGTGTTTTCATCTTCTGTTTCTTTAGGCTGTCTGGAAACCAAACTGGCAACAAAGAGGCCTGTCATTCGAGGTTGAACGCCTGGTCACTGCAGAAGTTGCGGGTCACTGCGGATCACTGGATGTGTCATTGTTGTCTGGGACAATTGACATTGCAGGAGATGGCCGTCATAACCAAAGAGGAACCAAAATGTTGTACTAGTCTGTGGATGAATTGAGCGGAATGACTTTTGTTTTAATCAATGAGTTCTAATAATGCTGCGTGGAACAACTCCGTAAGTCTCACATAGCAAACAAAGAAATCACAAGGACAATTGGTGGCCACTGGCCAGTACAACAATTTCTTATGTAGATATCTAAAACACTTTAATATCGAAGGCTGTTTAAGGACTGTGCAAAGCAGGTGTTCTCAAGCTGTGGTCGCGATCCCTTTTGGGGTCGAATGACAATTTACCGGGGGTCGCCTAAAAACATTTCAATTATTTTTGTTTGGGTCTAACGTGTAAAACTTGACATTGTTTGGGTCTAACGTGTAAAACTTGACATTGTTTGGGTCTAACGTGTAAAACTTGACATTGTACAAAGTTTTCTCATTGGAAGTTACTTTTTGGGGGGTCTTTCAAGGATAGACACTCTAATCAGAATGATTTCAAACATTTTGATTGTCGCAGCATACACATTTTTAACAGTTTAAACTGATGTTTTAATTAATTAATTAGTGTATAACGTAACGTTGCGGAATCGTACATATTATTTCTATGGCAATGCCCTGGCGAAATTAAAAATCCATTTTGTTTATGGTTAATAACAATAGGTTATCGTTTAATAGTCCGTATTATTAAAATGATATGTTTCAATTGTATATACATGCAGATATCACATGCATGAAACCTTAATTATAAATTATTATTGTGATTTGTTAACATGTTGGTTTTACTTCAATAGTAAATGCAGAGATGGAAACATCTCAGTGCGTCATTTGTAACGAAGCAGAATCCATGTAACCGAAATAACTGCAACTTAACATCCTCGCTTTCCCGGCATGGATACCCTGTAATTCAAATCTATGTTTATGTATATAAATTATGGCAATTTTAAAGACGAGTCTCTCTTTTACAAACCACTTCAAACGACTACAAAGACACGAGATAGAAAGTTGATTTATTTTTGGAAAAGTAGAAAATCTCATTGAAAACTATTAGTGCCGTTTGTACAGATGGTGCTCCAAGTTTGCTAGTACTTCAGTAAGGATTTCAACGTTCAGTACATCATGGGCGTAGCCAGGGGGGGGGGGGTTGGGGTTCAAACCCCCCCCCCCCCCGAAATGAAATCCCCCCCCCTTGGGATCGGATCGGAATTTAGTGAATGATTTTTTGCTTTGATTTTGTTTATTTTAGGTGAGATTTTAATACTAAACCATCAATTGCCCCAGCACAACCAATGGGGTTTTGAGTTTAAAACCCCTTACCAGGGGGTTTTGAGTTTAAAACCCCCTACTAGGGGTTTTGAGTTTTAAACCCCCTACTTGGGTTTTTTGCAGTTAACCCCCCTCTCTTCTATAAAACAAAACAAAAATGCAAACGAAAATCCCCTAATTCCAAGAGCACAGTTAAAGGAGATTTTGATTTTAAAACCCCCTCTAAAATTTACGATAAACCCCCTCTTCAATATAAAAAAAAAGTTAATTACGCACTCAAAATGTTATGAGCGTAGCTAAATTGGTTTTGACTTAGTTTTTAGTTTAAACCCCACTTCAGCGGGGTTTGAAGGTAAAAAATACCTCTTTAATAATAAAAACAAAGCAAATTATACACTCAAAATGTTTTGAGTGTAGTCAAAGGGGTTTTGAGTTTAAACTCCCCTCCAGTGGAGTTTGAAGCTAAAAAGTACCTCTTCAATATAAATAAAAGCAAATTACTCACACTAAAATCTATGAACGCAGCCAAAGGGGTTTTGAGTTTAAGCCCCCTGCCAGGGGGGGTTTGAGGCTAAAAAATACATCTTCAGTGTAAGAAAAAAAAAAAGCAAATTACGCACTCAAAATGCTATGAGCGTTGCCAAAAGGGGTTTTGAGTTTAAACCCCCATTCAGAGGGGTTTATTGCTAAAAAATACCTCTTCAATGTAAAAAAAAAGCAAATTACACACTAAAATTATTTGAGCGTAGCCAATCCATTCGGGGGTTTTGAGTTTAAACCCCTCTTCTACAGATGGCGTTTGTTTAAAGTTTAAAACCCCTCCAGATGGTTTTGAGTTTAAGATACCCCTACAGAGCATTTTGAGGTGGAAAACCCCCAACAGATGATAAAATCTAAAGTCACTTAATTCCAAGAGCGTATTCAAGAGTGGTTACACATTTTACCAGTGGCAGGGCTCCCTTAATAAACTGTAGTGAATAGTCATCTGCCGAAATTGAAAAACACTAAATGTGGCTCAACAAAGATGGCTAAGACAGATTTTAGGAGTCAGTTATAGAGATCGGGTTTAAATCAAGGAAATCCTATGCCGAACTGGAAGTCGACCCCTTGATAAGGTTGTGACAGAGGGTAGCATGAGGTTTGCGGGACATATTCTCCGACAAAATGAATTACGCATAATAAGAGTTGCAATGATATCCTAGTACAACTTGACGCCACTCATTCATTGAGGTCCTCATGGCAGGTGGGAAGAGGCTTCAGACATTACCAGTGACAGATTTTATGGAAACAGCTTGACGTCAAATGCTTCGAACGGCGCGGTAGGGTCTAAGTCAGTAAGAATAGCACATTAGGTTTTTGAAATAAAACTTTTTAATAGTAGAAAATGCACTGTAGATACCTCATAATGTGCATTTTGTTGGCTTTCAATTGACAAAACAAAATTTGACAAGAATAAGAGTTAGTCCTACATGTTGCCAATCGTATGTGTTCTCTGACATTGAACCTGACAAACAGATAGAATGATGGTTTCTCTGAAAGAACATTTTCTGAATGCTTGCGGGCGAAATTTCCTCCTACTTTCCAAATGTACCTGACATACACTTGTCTATTCACAGTCAAAGATGAATATGATGCGGATACAGAAGGAGTTTATAGAACTCATTAATAGCAATATAGCAAAAATGATTTATCTTTAATGTCAGTTACGCAAATCTGGATAAAGTGTTTGCAGTGATTTTGTAAAGGTAATCGTTAGGGTCCCAAGGATTCCTAATCAGGTGAAACAGAAAACAAAGGCAGACTGTCGCAACAATTGTAGTGATGGAGTTTACTAGAACTCGGATCACTATCCGTGCTCCGTCATGCTTTTCAAATTGTGTCATTAATATGGAACATGTATTTGGTGAATACCGAAACTAAAAGTTAATAAATACCCGTCATATAGATGTTCGTTCTCATTTTTATGTTGGAGCGTAGCTTTATCTTCTTCTTCGCTCTAGATATTTCATTTATATGAATTTAATTATATGGTGAAATATCTCTTTCAATAATCTACGGCTATCACATATTGGTTTGTTATTAAACATAACACTTAGGAAATACATATCAGATATTCACATGGGGATTGCGTTTTTTATACCATAAGGAAAAACAAAGTTAATTAAAAGCTTATGAACGAAAATAATTTTACTGTTGTGGTCGCCGCGTAGTATTGAACAGTCAAAAGGGGTCGCCGAGCTAAAAAGGTTGAGAACCGCTGGTGTAAAGCCTTGCAGTAGGACTATCTCTAGCTTACAGAGAGAACTTATAGAGTGCTGCTAGAATATTATCATAAGGAAACAAAATGTACAGGGAAATTTAATGGCGCCCTATTGAAGTCAGCAGCGGTGTCAAACAGGGCGCGCAACTTCTGTGTTTTATTTCTTCCTAATGCATTAAGCTTATAACAAAGGTGTATTTCTTGATACAAGATCCTCTGAAAAACTCTTCAATGTATCCGAAAACAAAAGTTAGAAGGGTTTTAATCAGGG
Organism: Biomphalaria glabrata; assembly: GCF_947242115.1. Taxonomy (NCBI): domain Eukaryota; kingdom Metazoa; phylum Mollusca; class Gastropoda; family Planorbidae; genus Biomphalaria; species Biomphalaria glabrata. The sequence continues at coordinate 16,064,776 of NC_074726.1, forward strand.
AACTCCTCTACGCTGATGACGCAGCTATTGTCTGCTGCGTGCCAGAAATCTGGTTAATCAATTGACCAATAATATACAGATTAACGTACAATAATTAATATTTCTAACCAATCACATTTATTCCAAAACAGAAGGTTGCTGCATGCTTGGGATATTCCGAGCTTGCTGAAATCTTGCCGACAAGCCTTGAGCTAAATATAGACAAAGCGTACGTGACACTAGTCTATATCTAAAATATCAATTTGTAATAATGTAAATGTAATTTAGATAAGATTTATGTTAAACAAAAAATGCCTAGATAATATGTTAATAGACCGAATGCAATATTAAAAAAACTAGTAGATTAGTTTTAGTATTTTATAACATTGCAATATTGATCTAGACATTTGAAAATAAAAACCTACACTTAAAGTCTAGAAATTGAAATTATAGATATTGATTTAGCTTAAATCATGGCTGCCTGGTCGTGCGGTTTGCGCGCTGGACTGTCGTTTGGATTTTTCGATGGTCCCAGGTTCAAACTCTGCCCGCTCCCATCCCCCGTCGTCCTGCGGAAGGTTTGGACTAGGATGTAAATATCTTCAAGTTTGAAGGAACATGTAAAACAACAAACAAACAATGATTTTAATTAGAATATAGATCTAAATCTAGTTTAAAAAATCTAGCTCTAGTTTAAAAGCAAATCTAGATCTAGTGTAAAAAATCTAGCTCTAGTGTAAAAAAATCTAGATTTAGTGTAAAAAATCTAGATTATATCTAAATTTAGCTATTATGTCTATTTAAATACGAGTCAGATTACGAGGTTTAATAAACATTACTATACCGAGTTGTTTATTTAATTTGAAGAATTTAGTCCATATGACGTCAATGGGAAAAAATCCACTACGTCACACGGCCTAGTAAGACTAAAAAATGTCATCAATATGAGCAGGTTGTCGAGGGTTCATAGACATTGGTTCACCGAGTGAGTTCTTTTAGCATTTCATTTAAAGAATTAACTCCATATGACGTCAAAGAAAAAAAATCCACTATCTCACACTGCCTAGTGAAACTTAAAATGTCTTTATCAATACGAGCAGGCTCTCGAGGGTTCATAGACATTGGTGCACCGAGTTATTTTAGCATTTTATTTAAAGAATTAACTACATATTATGTCAAAGGAAAAAATCCATTACGTCACAATGGGCTTAGACTTAGGACTTAGGTCCTCCCGCGCCTTTCGGCGCATTGGGCGTCAAGCTGTCGTCACAAAGATCTGTCATTGGCAATGTCTGAAGCCTCCTCCCACCTGGTGTCCACTGCTCTGAGGTCCTCCATGAAGGTGTGGCGCCAGGTAATACGAGGACGTCCCTGTTTGCGCTTTCCTCATATTGGCCTCCATGACATCGCAACTCTTGGTATGCGTAAAACATGTCCCGCAAACATCATGCGATGCTCTGTCAAAACCTCACTAAGTGTTCGACCCCCAGTTCGGCATAGACTTTCCTTGTTTGAGACCCGATCTGTGTAACTGACTCCCAAAATCCGTCTCAGCCATTTTTGTTGAGCCACATTTAGTCTTTTCTCAATTTTGACAGATGACTTCCATGTTTCACATGAATATGTTGCAGTTGGAATGACGATTGTGTTGAGAAGGTGTATTTTTGTCTCGAGTCCAATGGCTTGGCTAGTCCAAATAGGCTGCAGCCTTTGGAAAATGCTCCCTGCCTTTCCTATTCGGCACGCTACATCATGGTAGGCAACCCCATCATTTGTTATGATGCTGCCAAGATATGTACCTTCGGTGAACTTGTCCAGTTCTTCAAGCTTTGACATTAATAAAGGGCAAGCTTTGACTGACGGGGGGCACCCTTTGCCTTATATCCCACTCGTAAAATTTTAGTCTTATCCAGGTTTATGAGGAGGCCAATTTTGGGTGCCTCTCTGTCTAGGCTCTCCGTCATTTCTTGTATGCATTTATGTGTAGCCCCGAGTAGTGCAACGTCATCAGCAAAGTCCAAGTCCGTCATTCGGATTTGTTCACGCCATGGAATACCAAAGGCAGTCTGATTTATTGCTCACCTCATTATTTAGTCGATGGCTAGGAGGAAAAGGAAGGTAGATAAGATGCACCCCTGTCTCACACCTGTCTCGATGCTAAAAAACTCTGTTGTTCCCTCTTCTGTTTTAATGCAGCAACTAGACTGACTGTAAAGGTGTCGTAGGATCTGGATGAATTTTTCTGGGATGCGTATTCTCTAATGATTTTCCATAGTGATTCTCGGTGGAGACTATCAAACGCTTTTTTGAAGTCCACGAAACTGATCGTTAGCCATTGTTGGTACTCAAGGCTTTGCTCTATGATATTTCGTAGAACGAAGATCTGCTCTGAATAATGGGCTAGTTGGCTAAATATGTACGTATGTATATATATATATATATATATATATATATATATATATATATATATATATATATATATATATATATGTATGTATATATATATAAGAATTAAAGATGCATTTTTTTCTGCTTTTAGTCTGTCAGTCTATCTGTCCGTAATGTTAATATCGAAAAAAAAAAGCTTTTGAAAATCTGATTAAAATTTAATTTCCCTTCCTAAACATCGCAAGTTTCTATAATAGATTATCCGGATGTTTATATATTTATAGTGAGAGAAAATAAGAATTCCAGATTAATCAAATACCGTTAATTAAATTTGTGGAATGGTCTCCTATGAAAATTGCATGTACCATAGCCTTGTGGAGAGATTTTCAGACCATACTTTTGTGTTAGGAAGTTGTTTTCCTTAAAAATCGGAACATAATATTAACGATGATTAGATTTTCTAACGTTTTAGTTAGAAAGTTAAATGTAGTGTAAGAGAGAAGTGCGATTTTACATAAATAGAGTTAAAATATTTTTCATAAAAATTCGAAACAACCAATTTTCGTAAATGAGAAGTAGATTATCTGTTTTATTTATTAGAAGAAGGATTTCAAACAGTTATTTGGCGTTAGTGGATTTTTCATTTAAAATTTGGAACATTTTTGGCGACGATTTGTAAGAAAATTAAGGTAATGTAGGTCGATTTCTTTTTCGAAACAAAATCCGGAACATTCTTTGCCGATTTAACAGCTTTTGTTATGTTTCGGCAAGAAAATTAACTCTAAAATAAATCTAAAAAGTGACTTTCAATAATCGTTTCTACTAAATTACTTTCTTATTTTAAAATACTGAACAACTTATTGTCGATATTTTTGAAAAAATAAAGTCATTTGACATAAATTTGTTTTAAGTTGAAAATACGGAACAATTTGATATCGAAAAGTAAACTATAGTGACGTATTGTCAAAGAATATAAGTGTAATATTAGTCAATTATGCGATTTCAAACAATCATTTGACATTATTTATTTTTTATAAAACAAATATCCAAACAACTTTATAGTTAACGAAATATAAGTTAGTATAAAGATTTTCATTTAGCATTTATATGTTATTTACATTAAAAAAACGGAACAACATATTATTGATCATATGTTTTCGCAACGTTTAAGCATGGAAATTAAATGTAATATAAGTTAGAAGAGCAAACAAACATTCGTTGGCATTGATTTGTTTTTCACAAAACATCCGGAACAATCTATAATAGATACTTAAAACTATTGCAATATTTTTGAAGGAACATTAAAGATTTTCAGATTTTCAATAGCCTTTAGCGTTGTTGTTTTTTTATAATCTTAACGTGACGGACAGACCGACCAACAGACATAACGCACAAAAATAAGCGTCTTTTATTCTGATGGTTGAACTAAACAAAAAATAAATAAAATCTGATTATTTTAAGAATTTTGAGGGAACTGAATAGTACTATGGCTTCCCGCTACTTGTCACACTACTGCACGAAATTCGCTACATAAAAAGTTCATTAAAAAAATGTGCGTAATATACAAAGTGCATTCTTAGCCTTTATAAGCAAACAAAAATGACAAAAAAAAAAAAAAAAAACACCTTAAACTAATATTTATATTTGTTGTGAACATTACTTGTACTTTTTATAAATATATTTATCTTAGTGATACTGAAAATACACAAAAAATTGTATTTGTTTGTTAATATACTGTAACATTACCTCCCTTACATTTATGTAATTGTTTTAGAATTGGTTTATTTTTATGAAAAAAATAATTTTGTAAATTAAACGTTTGCTTTTACAAAACCAAAAGTAACCGTTGCACCTAAACTTTTCTAGCTGCATCACATGGTGAAAAAATATTTTTCATTTCTCTGCTAGTTTTCGAGATCTGAGTGTGACAGACGGACAGACGAACATTTTGCACAAACCTAATAGCGGCTTTTCCCCTTACAGGGCCTCTAAAAATACAAGTTATATGTTTATTTCAAACTATCTAGCTCGATAACATTATCAAACGTATGGGTTTATGCATTGGACATTTCATTCTTTTTTTTTTTTTTTTTTTGTCAAGAAACATCTTTCTTTTAGAATATATGAAGGTAAGAAGTCAGACTCTCACTCCCTACAGTCTCCAGCCAATCTACTGAGGAGTCTACTCTGACGTCACTGCTGTGTACTGGACTTAGAGGTCGTGACATAGATAACATTAAATGTCCCACACAACTAACAGATAGGCCACTTAATAAAATAGATATAAATGTTTACACTGCGGTTGAGTCTTTTAGAATTCAGCCAGTGGATGCCAGATTTTTTAAAATTTTATTATCAGCAAAAGTACAATCTGAAAATAAATATTAATAGAAACATTCTTCTTATTATTGTCCTTGACTTCCGGTTTATTTTTAGGGTCTATTTGATACATTTTAGTTTGATGTCTCATATGGAATGGAATGGCCCTCTCTGTAAAAGACAAGATTTAACCAAGATGGTACGAATGTTGCTCTCCAAGCTGTTCATTCATTTAAACATGGTCAAGCCCATGGTGAGTAGTCTTTGAAAACAAAAGTTCTAGTTCGGACTTCCTCACATTCAACTAACTCACTGTAGAACTAGACCATAAATCTAGGGACATGGAACACAAGAAATCGACTTGATGAAATCGAATATTTCAATGTCACAACATGTTGAAATCAGTGTTTCTCACCCTTTTCCGTCAAGGGGGGGGGGGTGCTTATATATTTTACGTCACGTGTCTCAGGACGTTTCAATACACATTTACTACAGTGTGAGCCAAAGTTTCGAAGGACCGGATCACAAGCCAATTATGGCCCGCTGGTCAAAGGTTGGGCATCAAAGACTTTCTAGAGCGAACAATTGGCAAGTCTAGCTAGAAATGTGAGTTACTGTTTGGAAAGATTATTTTATACATTGACATTATGAGTGGATATATTTATCAAAGAAAAAAAAAAGCAAGCGACACTCACCATATTCCATGAGTGTAGCCAAGGGGGGAGGGGTAAGTTTTACAAAACCCTCTTCAATATAAACTAAAGCAAACAAAAGTCACCGAATGCTATGAATGTAGCCAATAAGGGTTTTGAGTTTACCCCCCCCCCCATTCAGAGGTTTTTAAGTTTAAAACCCTCCAGATGGTTTGAGCTTTAAATCCCCCAACAGCAGGTTTTGAGGTTAAAACCCACCTCTTCAATATAAAACTGAAGCAAACTACAACCCCCATGTTCTATGAGCGTAGCCAAGAGATGTTTTTAGGTTGACCCCTCCCCTTTTCATTAAAAGGAAAAGCAAAGCTACAATTACAAACTTTTATGAGCGTAGCTAAAAGCGATATTCTGGTTACCTTCCCATCCAATAACAAACTTCGGTAAAATTGAAAGAACCAATTTCTCACAGTCGCTGAGCTCCATTAATAAAGTGCCGTGAATAACAGAATTGGTTTTTGACCTACATTATTTAAAAAGAAGAGTAGCAGGTTTATGCAGTGTATATACCTCAGAATATGCATTTTTTATTTTTAAATACCGGAAATAATGCTTGGCGCCTGGATCCCGCAGGTGAACGAGCAGCGCTCGTTCAGACCCCCTAGCAGGAAAGGGTATGTGTCTACTGTCTTTCCACTATCTCCAGGAAGAACCTTTCTAGAGTATATAAATATTGTCCGAAAGGATGAAGTACTAGAATGTAATGTAGAGTAATTACGTACACACACGCACATATATAATTTGGGTGGGGGGGGGGATTCAGACACCCCACCCCCCAAAAAAAATCTTGACTACGCCCATGAGGTAGTATATTGGTCAAACAGTAGGCTCAAGACAGGGTTTTTGACTACCATTTAGTTGAAGATATTACAATGGATTAGCGAAGGGTTCAAGATATTACAATAGTTTCACAAAGGGTTCTAGTTACTAAATTGGACTAGTAAATTGTTCAATATACAACATTAGATTAGGCACTGGGGCTCAAGATACAACATTGGTCTAGCCACTGGGGTTCAAGATACAACATTTGGCTAGCAAATGGTTTCAGCTATCTCTCGCTCTGACTGACAACTAAGAATCTCGAAATCTGACTTCATAGCTTGGCCTTTTTGATTGGTTTACCGTCTACTGCCTGGAATTATCGGCCTTATCGTCTGCAAATCTCTCTCAGCTCTCCAGAGAGAAGAAGCAGAAAAAGAGAATTATGGCGGGGCGCAGACTGTTTCTATTAAGATGCGCCCCCGCTGCTATCATGTTGAATTTTAAGACGAGGTCGGTGCCAGGGCGCCGAAAGGAGATAGGGAAAGGGGCGAGAGGGTGAGACAGAAATCTTTCGAATCTCTAGGAAGTCAAATATCCATGACATTGGATGAGAGGAAGGGGGTGAGGAGCTTCCTCCCCATAGAACTGGCACAGACTTTCCTCTTGAGTGGACTAGAGAGGAAGTAACCATTCAAGTGAGTTGGTCATAGAATAAGTACTTAGCGCATATCATTTGTTATGTAAAGTGACAGGTTCATATATTCTGAACGTTGTGGCTGGGAGTCCAGGCATTCATACTTTGTTCACATCTGCTGTCTTAGTCCGCAACTTCTATAAATAGATTAAAGTCTTAAAAACTGGTATAACGTTTGTTAGTTATACGTGTCAGTGCAATATTTTATATAGGTTGTGTTCATTTGTTGAACTTCAAAAAGACAGAAAGTATCTAATAATCTAAGAATGAATAAACTTTAGTCTTCAGTAATATCTAGACTTTATTCTAATAAAAAATTGACTATAGGCATAGCATAGGATAGACTCGGCACTCTAGTCTCAAGAAAGAATCTATACTATTACTAGATCTATTCGATTTTTAAAATATAGATCTAGACTAGAATTAGATTATAGATCTAAATATACTAATGGAGAGATGATATGAGGTGTTAGCTAATAGCGTTGCACAAGAAACGAACCTGGGTTATTCTAAACTCTAATACTTTGTATGTAATAGTAAAACAGCACCTACCTAAATAAATCGTAACAAGAAATCAAAAACCTATATTTATTGTAGTATATATAGGTCTGTGGTTGTATATTATATAGCCTTCGTAACTTCTTCTATAGAGAAATGACTTTTGTAATTTCTTTTACTGATAAATTGGGCTATTCGCGTCTGACACATATATAATTTTTATGTTCAGCAACAAAACCCATTTAATTTAAAATGGATGTCTACTTGTAAAATCATCTGATAAATAAATAAATAATTGTATCTTGTACTTGAGTTTTTATGCTTGTCAATATGTTATACAAGTTATTAAATTTTGTAATTTTCTAAGATGGATTTGTATTGATTTAATACGATATCCATCAAACGCTTGGATATTGTATTACTAGATGATTACACGTTTGTACTGACCACACAATACCAGCGTCTAAAACATAAAGCAACATTTAGCTCAAGTAAAAAGTGATGTCTCATCATGTTTAGAGATTTTTTTAAAAGTTAAACAGTTTCTGGCATAACCTGTCGACAGATCCTACTATGATAATCTGCAAACAGAACCTGCTAAGAAACCCTGATGAAAGAGAACCTACTGAACCTCATTAGAAAACTGCTGTCAGAACCTACAAAGAGAACTTGTTGAGAAAACCTACTTAGAGAATCTGCTGACAGAATTTACTCAGAGAACCTGCGGACAAATCGTGAAGTCAGAAAGTGCTGAGATGTTTCTGTCCTATATCCGCTCGATAATATCTCAGATAAGATTCAGTCTTTTGGCTGAAGTCTAGCGAGCTTAGACTCTGTTTATTGCCAAGTAATCGAATGTGCGCTACATTTTGGACAACGCTAATTACCACTGGTAAGACATATCAACTCTGGCATTGCGAAGTCGTGTTGACAAATGGGTGGGCGCCAGGACTTCATGCACATCTTGTTGAAGTTGCCACAAGAGCTTGAGCTTCCTCCGGAAAGAGTTACTCTCTCTGCACATTTCACTTTTCCTGGATTACCGGAGATGTGAACGGCGTTGGTCGATTCGGCAGTAAACATGACAAGTACACAAGCACTGCCAGGGAAACCATAGCCCAATACCTTAAAGGATTCATACGGTTTACACAGACGGTTTCACTAGAGAAATCCAAGGGTTATGGTGCAGTGGTCAGATTCCCGGGTGTAGCCGAAAATCCAGAATGTGCAGGCAAGGGCAACTACGTTGATGAAATGCAGGCAGTCGAGTGTATCATCCATTCAAGAGCGAGTAGAGATTCAACAGATTCAACTTTAAACTAGAAGTATGTAGCGATACAAGTGACATGAAAGTTTCAACAAGATCTAACTCACTACAAAGTCTCGTCTTTTCTCTCGCAAGTCTCTTGCTAGTCTCCTTTCTCTCGTCCTATTTGGTCACTTCAATGACGACAGACAAACTCGTGGTTTCATCAGACCCACCAGAAGGAACCGCATTAGAGTAGAGGCACAAGCAAAAATGTGTGAGTAGTCTAGGTCTAAGTTACAAGAATGTTGGGAAGTCTCAAATTACCTGGCAAGTACAAGCAGGTTAGATACGTGGTGTGGGCTAGATTATCCGACAAGAGCCTTTGTTGCTAGGATCCGTGAAAACTTGTATCCCATATGTTGAGACTGCCAAGTAGACACTAAGAGAGCACATCCTCTCCGAGTGCTGGGTGCTACCATGCAGCAGGTAAGTTTTGAAGATATTGAGATAGAAACTGATGCAGAAACACTTTTATTAGACTGTGCTGCCAGAGATTTAGTCTCAATATAAAACCTATGTGCATACAAGTTAGCGGATAATTAATTAGGCTGCTTTATATTTACAAGAGCGTAGGCCTACTAACGCAATTGTTATATTTCTGTTATTGTTTATTTTTATTCCTATTTTCAGTTTATTGCTACTGGATTTGCTTTGTGCATTACATTTTTTTTTCTTTTTTCTTTTTTTTTTTACAATACCGCTATTCACTCCTTGTAAAAAAATGTTTTCTCATGTTTCGGATGTTCCTTCAGAGTTGAAGATGTTTACTTCCTTGTACAAACCTCCCGCAGGACGACGGAGATGGGAGCAGGCAGGGTATGAACCCGGGACCATCGATAAGTCCGAACGCCAGTCCAGCGCGTAAACAGCACGACCACGCATCGTAGCTGGTAGAGGTTGATTTCGAATACTGCTCTAACGATTTTCCTAGAAATTTAACAGTTGGTGTATATCGCTGAGAAGAAAATTACTAGCTCGTTGACCACACGGTGAAAAATCTAGTTTGACCGTTATAATTTTTCAAAGTAAAAAATACTTAAACGTAAATTAGGCTGGAGACTATAGGTCTAGAGCCAACGTCAGCCGTATTACCGTAATTATGCGATAACAGTAAATTTAAAGTTGCTTCAATTTTATTAGCGGCCCCCGAAAGGGGAAGAGACGCTATTAGTTTTGTGTGGCCTGTCTGTCCGTCCGTCAGTCAGTCCCGATTAGATCTCGTATACTAAAAAAGGTAGTGAAAATTCGACACCACAGTATTTTAGACTATTCAAAGTTCTGATGCAACGGCTAATTTTTTCTTTTCTGAATGCGAAAAATCTAATTTTTTAAATGGCTTATGCAAGCATTTTTTTTCATTATAATACACCACGTTTACAAATATTCACTATTAATAGTAACAAACACTTGAGGCTCTTTAGTAGGGAAGACGGCCATTTACTCTACTTTTAACACATTTATGCAAACGGTTGTAGATTTTTTGACAATTTTTTTAAATATTTGTATTGTTAAGTTATGTAAGTTCTCTTATACTAAGTACTATATTTACACACAAAAAATGTTTATTATTTTTTTAAAGAGAAAAAATCTATTTAGTATGCATACAAGTCAGACATAATTTAAAACAACATTTAATATGTAATTTTTCATATTATCGCGTGAACTGCAATGCCACCTACACCATAGTATACCTAACCAAAGAAAAAAAAAATGTTGGCTTTTTTTTAACGGAAATGTTTTATTCTTGAGGAATAAGAGATTGGCCCATTACAAAACAATTAGATCAATTAGATATTCATTATAAGACATCAGTTAGGCCAGGTCCACATCTAACTTCACATTCACTTCCATCTATCCATTGGTTTGCTGGACCGCTGGGGCACCACACGAGATCTGTTAACCTTTTTTTCTCCATTATTTTCTGTCATTTGTCCTTTGATAGAATTTCATTCTGATAATATTGAAACCTGCCTTTTTACCTGCCTTGGTAGACCACTTCGGGGGCCGATTTTGTAACCTGGTTGAAGTTTATAAACTTTGCTTATATTTTTACATAAATGTATATTCCAGATCTAGTGTTAGACCTATTAATAATATTAATAAGGCTTGTCTTCGAGTCCGACGATTAATGAGGAATACAGTATTTCCCGTGGCTGTTCAGCTCAAGCTGTGACCTAGATATTTTGCCATATTTTGCCATATCCAGAGCAAGCATAACTATTGTCCGCAGGTGGTCGATTTAGATTTTCTTTTCGTCGTCTGCGTTTGTCCTCGGCAGCAGATTTTCTTTTGGTCTCAAATGTGTATCCCGCGGCCTTCGTGAGTGACCTCCAGCTGTCTCGTTCTGAGGCCGCATGCAACCAGGTGCTCTCTTCTATGTCAGCTAAGGAAAGTTGACGCCAAAGCTGGCCCTTGAAGCGTTTCCGTGGGGCGCCTCTGTTATGTCGACCACCTTTTAGCTCACCAAAAAAGACTGCCTTTGGCATACGTTCGTCTCCCATACGGGATACGTGCCCTGCTCAGCGTAGCTGTTGGACCATAAGAAGTCCCTCTATACTGTCCATACCGGTACTCGCAAGGACATCGCTGTTTGTAGTGTGGTCCTGCCACCGTATGTCCATGACCTAGATGTCCATATAAAAAACATACCAACAAAATAATCGCATCAGTTTGTCTTCTCCGCTGGCTGAGTCAGAACATGAGGACGTTCAAGTTCAAGGCTATCAAGCAGCTGACGTGTCACGTGTTCAACCCCAATTGAATCCAATATTTAAAAAAAAAATATTTTGTTCAATTATTTTATTATGTTTGAGGTTTTATGGTGGAGGTATTGGCTTTTTTTTTTAAAATATTTAAAAAAATGTTTTTCATGTTTTTAATAAAAGCGTTTTCAATATGTTGATCTTCCACTATTCCAATCGCAAGACTGAGAGCGATGTATGTCATACGGTTACTTCAACCCAGCTGTAACATTCCTATTTTGTCACATCCTTCTTAGTTGATATCTTATTGGCTTTTTTTTTTTTTGATACTTCAAAGCCTTCAGCTTGCACAGAGTATTTTAAAAGTGATAATTGGCTTGCGCCAGGCCCATACCTCTATTTAGACCACATGTCGTCTACAGTGGAGCAGAACAGACGCGGCTGTGGACAACAAATAGCTGTAAGTTTGATATCGAACTTTTCATCTCCCAGACTGGCTGACGGCAACATTAGGAATCGAGATCATCAAATATACACGAAGGATTCGAAAGTGACTTGATTTGTTTGGAATCATCGTAATGGCATTCAGAATGTAGAGAAGAGTTGTCTTGTAGAGCCTTACCTGAGAGTTCCTTCAGTTTGTTAGATATCAAAGAACAGTCTCGCGCCCCTCTTCTTCCCCCTTCCCCTAGCAGTCAGACACGCCTTCTAAACGAGTTAAAAGTTTGTCTGGCTCGGTTTATCTCCCTTTCAATGTTGACATTTGGCTCTTCAGAAGTTGAAGTTTATTTTATTTGGGAACGAAATAATGGCATAAATCACAGGACTTCAATGGAATGGGAGATAAATCTGTGACAGAGCAGACTTGAGGCTGCTGGGGTGTTGCTGTTGTTGTTTTTTTTCCCCTAAGAATTTCTATTTGATCAGTAGCTGTGGATGTAAGAGTCTAAGAGATGACTTTAAAAGTACACTTTTTGGTTTTCAACGTTTCGACATCTGAAGAGTTAGAAGGCAAAGAATTAGAAAATATATGTATTCGTAAATTATAGCTAACGATTTACGTACATGTTATGTGGTCAGCCAGCATGATTTATACAGATCAGGGTTGGCCAACCTTTTGTTTCCATGCGCCAATTGTGTTCAATCTTAATGTAAATACGCCACACAGACTTGTACTCTCTTTGATACCATTGAAATATGAAACTTGTTGTGAGATATTTTGGTCGTTTGATCTCCCTTGTTTCTATCGAAATCACAAACATTTCTGAGAGTAGAAGTATTCATGTAGCAGGAGGCGGCAAGGGATTTCACACAAACACAATGTGTGTCAACATGGACTCTATGGACATGTCTAAATTGGCTTGGATCATTTGAATGGATTCTTGCTGAATGTTCTACTAATTAAATATGAACACTGTTCGCAGTTGTTTTTTTAATATTTCTTATGCAGGCAAATTAATTAGCTTTAATAAGATTTGACTTTGTTTTGTTTTCAAGATATTTGAAATATTATTAGTTAAATTCGCAATTTCAATGATCACTTTCCAAACATGACTCTGCTTTCTAAATGATGTTGGCCTCTCTTGTTTGTTTCTTGTATGGAGTAGGTCAAGGTCAAGAAGTCCTTTTCAATTATTGCCAATTCCTCTTACAAAATGCTTACCATCACAAATAGCAGATTCGTTTCAGGTCAATGAAAAGATGGTGAGAACGTCCATCAGTGTCTGCCTTGTGTCTGCATTGAGTAAGTAATTTCATTCAATAGTTTGAGCAATCCATTCGAAAAGGGAGGAAACTGTTGGAGGCACAGGTATCTGTAAGGAAAGCAAGTAGTACAATTATGTCTATTTTTGATTCTATTATGTGTCAATTATTTCTGTTCTACCCATTTTTTTTCTTATGTGCATCATGTCAAGTTTGTCTATGTCTCTGTTATGTCCATTATCTTTATGTGCATCATGTCAAGTTTGTCTATGTCTCTGTTATGTTCATTATCTTTATGTGCATCATGTTAAGTTTGTCTATGTCTCTGTTCTGTCCATTATCTTTATGTGCATCATGTCAAGTATGTCTATGTCTCTGTTCTGTCCATTATCTTTATGTGCATCATGTCAAGTTTGTCTATGTCTCTGTTCTGTCCATTATCTTTATGTGCATCATGTCTAGTTTGTCTATGTCTCTGTTCTGTCCATTATCTTTATGTGCATCATGTCTAGTATGTCTATGTCTCTGTTCTGTCCATTATCTTTATGTGCATCATGTCAAGTTTGTCTATGTCTCTGTTCTGTCCATTATCTTTATGTGCATCATGTCAAGTATGTCTATGTCTCTGTTCTGTCCATTATCTTTATGTGCATCATGTCAAGTTTGTCTATGTCTCTGTTCTGTCCATTATCTTTATGTGCATCATGTCTAGTATGTCCATGTCTCTGTTCTGTCCATTTTCTTTATGTGCATCATGTCTAGTATGTCCATGTCTCTGTTCTGTCCATTTTCTTTATGTGCATCATGTCAAGTTTGTCTATGTCTCTGTTCTGTCCATTATCTTTATGTGCATCATGTCTAGTATGTCCATGTCTCTGTTCTGTCCATTATCATCTTTATTTTATAATGTCAAAGTTCATTTTTGGATTGGCCAGTGTGACTACTTCTAAAACATTGGCGCAATGCTAACAATAGCCATGTAGGCAACACGATTCTAAGGCTCGATGGAATGATACTGGCCATTCTGTTTTATACGGCTATATTATCTTTATTATAAATATTACCAAAAGAAAGGTTGTCCCACTTAACCCACCCACCTCGTACTTTACAAGGAACTTGACGCAATACTTTCCAGGGAAGTTGATAAAAGTCATGGAACACCTCGGCATTACATCAAGATATAGAAACAAACCTAAGATCTTTCCTTTTGACTCGAGATAGTCCCCCCCCCCCCAACCATCCACTATTTGCCCCATTCTACTAGCAGGTAATATCTGATATCCAGCTAAGTCAGACGCCAACAATCGTTTTTATAAGGGTGGGGAGGGTTTGTTAGACGTCCTTTTGAATTTGTATCTCTGCCCCTCTCTCTCTCTGTCTGTCTTTCTCTCTCACTCTTTCTCTCTCTCTCTCTCTTTCTCTCGCTCTGACCAGATAAGACCAGGTAAGACAGAGAGTGTCTCCCATTCAAATCCAAAAAGTATCGCCCAAAAAACTCACCCAACTTTTCAACCAAAACCATGTGCTGATAAAGGAGGGGGTAAGGTGTCTGTATCCTTTGATGTGACAGCTCCACACCGACGGAAATTAACAGCTGAAATCAATGTCTCTAAGAAAAGGAAATAGTTGATTGAGGTAGACGTTGTGTAGGGCAAGAGGTTAGAAAGGCGTTTGTGTGTTTGTACCTGTGTTTACGTGTGTGTGTGGGGGGGATGAGAGGTATGAGCTCAATTGTTTTTTTGTTTGTGCGGCAACTTGCAGAGGCGGCGTCTGGGAGTGCATTTTAAAAAAAAATGGGTGGGGAGAAATAATGTTCCGACACCTTTCCAGCACACTAAATCTCACATCCACCCTCCGCGACCCATTTCAACGTGTATTTTGTTGTGGGTAGGGATTTGATTTTCTCCCCACCAGAACGTTCTATAGAAAACTAAATGTCAAATAAAATGCTGCTTTGAACACTGTGCAAGTTTCACAAGTTTTACTGTTGGCTTCAAACATTGGGAGAGACCTCTGTAAGAGACAAATATTGGCCAAAAAGAAAAACCCGCTACCTTGAAGTATTTTCATAGAATGGACAATGTCTCAAACTTTCCTTATAAAATGAATATTACTGCGTCCTGGCACATTTCTTCTGCAGGAGGCGATGACGGTAAGCAGGCTTTGAACCCAAGACCTTCGTGACGACAGTCTAGAGAGGTATGCAGCATGGCCAGGTAAATGGCCTGAATTATTTTGTCTACATTTAATTGTTTGATCAAAAAGGTTCATATTTTGGAAGAGAGAATCAAAACATTTAATCCTGAAGTATTTTCATCGATGTAAGAAATTGTCTAGTACCGATGAGCGTGTCTTGTAAATATCTTGAAAATAAGTTTGTCTTGTAATATCTTGAAAAGAAGTTTGTCTTGTAATATCTTGAAAAGAAGTTTGTCTTGTAATATCTTGAAAAGAAGTTTGTCTTGTAATATCTTGAAAAGAAGTTTGTCTTGTGATATCTTGGAAAGAAGTTATTCCAATCTCCTAGGCTCAAAGTCTTTTCACAACAGTTGAAAATAACGTGACCACAAAGTCTTAACCCTGAAGTCTGTAGGACATGTGAATGTGTTTCGTGTGTGAATGTTGTTCATACTTGCACCTATATTGACCACAAAGTCTTAACCCTGAAGTCTGTAGGACACGTGAATGTGTTTCCTGTGTGAATGTTGTTCATATTTGCACCTATATTGTTATTGTTACAGTAGTTATGCTGAAGTGGTCAATTGTAGTCAAACTGAATTTCCATTGGATTGGACCAATAAAATGTATCTTCACTTTTCTTATCTTTTGGAGGATGCAACAAGTCAAAGTCAATTTGTTGGAAGGCAAGTCCTTGGTCAGTTAGGACATTGACCAATCAAGAGCTTTAAAACTAGAACACAAAACTTTTTAAGGCTTCACTGTTTACAATCTTTCCTTATTGCAATGTTAGCCTGTGGGTTTGTGTGTTAGAATGTGTGTGTGTGTGTGTTTGTGTGAGCACTCCATCATACGTTTTATCTACAAGTCAGTGACTGTGTGTGTCTGCGCATGCGTATATGTAGGTTGACGAGTATAAATGCCACAAAGAACTGAAGAAGGATTAAAAGATTAATCTGGGGAGTTAAAATCTTTGTTTGGAAGAGGGGTAAGGGGGGGGGGGAGAATTGGATGCGAGAGATGGGGGGGGGTGTAGAGTGGGAAGTAGAACTGTGTGAGGCCTAGAGTGGGAAGTAGAACTGTGTGAGGCCTAGAGTGGGAAGTAGAACTGTGTGAGGCCTAGAGTGGGAAGTAGAACTGTGTGAGGCCTAGAGTGGGAAGTAGAACTGTGTGAGGCCTAGAGTGGGAAGTAGAACTGTGTGAGGCCTAGAGTGGGAAGTAGAACTGTGTGAGGCCTAGAGTGGGAAGTAGAACTGTGTGAGGCCTAGAGTGGGAAGTAGAACTGTGTGAGGCCTAGAGTGGGAAGTAGAACTGTGTGAGGCCTAGAGTGGGAAGTAGAACTGTGTGAGGCCTAGAGTGGGAAGTAGAACTGTGTGATGCGTAGAGTGGGAAGTAGAACTGTGTGAGGTGTAGACAGAATGTTGACATCAAACTTCTGAACAACATACGTTCCTGTTGTTTTGAAAGGATTGAAGAATTGTCGAACTTGGAAACTAACAAACTTGAAACTTAGAAAAAGAAAAAAAAACAAGGAAGTGTATGATAGAGACACACATACACCTGTACACATACACATACACCTGTACACATACACATATACACCTGTACACATACACATGTACACATACACATGTACGCATACATATTTGCAGAGATCGAGGAAGACGCTAGAACTGAAAAAGAGAAAGAAAAAAAAAGATTTTTTAAAATATTAAAAAGAGAGAGAGAGATAAAAGAAGGGGGGGGGGGAGTGGAAGATGTGGCTAAAACAAAATATGGCTCACTATAAATAGACAGCAAGTGAAAGTGAAATGAAAGGCTGTGTACAAACCAGTCTACCTTTCGGCTCTCTGTGTGTACAAACCAGTCTACGTTTAGGCTCTCTGTGTACAAACCAGTCTACGTTTAGGCTCTTGTGTACTAATCAGTCTACGTTTCGGCTGTCTGTGTACAAACCAGTCTACCTTTCGGCTCTCTGTGTGTACAAACCAGTCTACGTTTAGGCTCTCTGTGTACAAACCAGTCTACGTTTAGGCTCTTGTGTACTAATCAGTCTACGTTTCGGCTGTCTGTGTACAAACCAGTCTACCTTTCGGCTCTCTGTGTGTACAAACCAGTCTACGTTTAGGCTCTCTGTGTACAAACCAGTCTACGTTTAGGCTCTTGTGTACTAATCAGTCTACGTTTCGGCTGTCTGTGTACAAACCAGTCTACCTTTCGGCTCTCTGTGTACAAACCAGTCTACCTTTCGGCTCTCTGTGTACTAATCAGTCTACGTTTCGGCTGTCTGTGTACAAACCAGTCTACGTTTAGGCTCTTGTGTACAAACCAGTCTACCTTTCGGCTCTCCGTGTACAAACCAGTCTACCTTTCGGCTCTCTGTGTACAAACCAGTCTACGTTTAGGCTCTTGTGTACTAATCAGTCTACGTTTCGGCTGTCTGTGTACAAACCAGTCTACCTTTCGGCTCTCTGTGTGTACAAACCAGTCTACGTTTAGGCTCTCTGTGTACAAACCAGTCTACGTTTAGGCTCTTGTGTACTAATCAGTCTACGTTTCGGCTGTCTGTGTACAAACCAGTCTACCTTTCGGCTCTCTGTGTACAAACCCTTCTGCTCTCTGGACATAAACTGTTGCTGCTCAGTTGATTCACAATGTGTAAAAAGGAAGATAAAAGAGGAAAAGTGAGTGAGAAAAGGAAGAGTAAGAAGAGAAAGTGAGGAAATGAGAGAGAGAAAGTAGTGTAGAGAATAAAATGTGCTAGATGAATGTACTCCTAGAGGAACATTAAGGCAAAGAGAAATGTGAAGAGATATCTCTTTATAGATCTACGTATGTCTCTATAGATCTACATATGTCTCTATAGATCTACATATGTCTCTATAGATCTACGTATGTCTCTATAGTATCTACGTATGTCTCTATAGATCTACATATGTCTCTATAGATCTACGTATGTCTCTATAGATCTACGTATGTCTCTATAGTATCTACGTATGTCTCTATAGATCTACGTATGTCTCTATAAAAATACGTATGTCTCTATAGAACCACGTTCGTCTCTAAGGATTTACGCATGTCTCTGTAGATCTATGCATGTCTCTATGCCTCTATATATGTACGTTTCAATTAAGATGATACCACACCAAAACAGCAAGTATTCTAAGCCTTACAGAATCCTGGGGTCAGAGGCCAGAGGTAACTAGTTTACATGGTTCGTGTCTGGTAGAATCTACTTAGTCTTTCCTACTAGACACTAGCTATCTACCTCAGTTCTGTCTACAATAGAATGTCTCTACCACCAATGTGTGAATTGTTATCTGACAAAATGAATCGCTAGCAAACTGTAGCCTCTGAAGCACTGACATCTCTCGTCAAGTGATTGTGTTTACTTAGGAAGATGTGTAGCCTATATACTACGATATAATTATTGTCACGGGAAACATGTTAGTACTAAGAATGCTAAACAAGTTGCTGAAATCTCAGTCTAATTAAAGTCTTTGCCAAACTTCCGACTATTTGAAAATCATTTAATAAATAAATAATTCAAAGAATGCATCGCATATAGTCAAGCAAGTGTTCAGTGTGGTACTGTGTGTACACGAAATTATTGAAACTAGTGTACAGTGTTGTACTATAACTAAATTATATGAACAAGTGTTCAGTGTGGTACTGTGTGTACACTAAATTATTGAAACTAGTGTACAGTGTTGTACTATAACTAAATTATATGAACAAGTGTTCAGTGTGGTACTGTGTGTACACTAAATTATTGAAACTAGTGTTCAGTGTTGTACTGTAACTAAATTATATGAACAAGTGTTCAGTGTGGTACTGTGTGTACACTAAATTATTGAAACTAGTGTACAGTGTTGTACTATAACTAAATTATATGAACAAGTGTTCAGTGTTGTAGTGTAACTAAATTATATGAACAAGTGTTCAGTGTTGTACTGTGTTTATGCAATGTCTTGGAACTATTAGGTTACTTATGTACTACAGTCAAGTGCACAGAGCTAGAAGTCTACAGTCTACAAGGACAAAACTACAAGTCTACAATTGTACAGAACTACAAGTCTACAGTCTACAAGTGCACAGAGCTTGAAGTCTACAGTCTACAGGTGCACAGAGCTTGAAGTCTACAGTCTACAAGTGTACAGAGCTACAAGCCTACAGTCTGCAAGTGTACAGAACTACAAGTCTACAGTCTACAAGTGCACAGAGCTACAAGTCTACAGTCTAAATGTGCACAGAGCTGCAAGCCTACAGTCTACAAGTGCACATAACTAGAAGTCTACAGTCTACAAGTGCACAGAACTAGAAGTCTACAGTCTACAAGTGCACAGAGCTACAAGTCTACAGTCTAAATGTGCACAGAGCTGCAAGCCTACAGTCTACAAGTGCACATAACTAGAAGTCTACAGTCTACAAGTGCACAAGGCTACAAGTCTAGTAGGCCACTCTAAGGCTAACGTCAGTTTCAAATATCTTTATCTCCATTCATGATCTAGATCTAGTGAAACTAAGACTGACTCTGATTTTGAAAGTCTATAGGCCTACGTTTCATTGCATTGGTATTAAGTTACAGTCTTAACTTAATGTTAGATTTAGAGTGAAGTGAACTGTCAGCTGACGTGTACTTGGCTGTGATCAGAGGCATAGCTAGGGTTGGTGTCGCTAGGTGCGGTAGAGCCGTGGTTTTAAGCCAGCCTCCTAATGTGTAGTTACGCTTATACAAAACAAATGAAGACAAAGGAATGTTCAGAAATTGTTCATTATTCATTTTATAAGTTTAAGACTTTTCATTGACAATATTAAGTTTCAAAGAAGACACTTGCACAAAATTGGTTATAACCAATAATCTCAGCCAACTTAAACAACTTAAGTTTTTTTCTGAAACACTCAACACTGCAAGTACGTCCAGAAGTCAAGGGTTCACAGTTTAGAACAGAGTACTAAAGAATTTATTTATTTTATATTTATTAGGCAAATAATATTTTTTTTGTTACGGATGTTGCTTTTGGAACATGCATTAAATCAATCAAATTATCTATCTATCTATCTATCTATCTATCTATCTATCTGTTTGTCTGTCTATCTGAAAGCCTTATTAAAAATATTTTTATAAAAGTTTAATTTAAAAAAAAAAGAAAGCTTGTAACTACTGACTTCGTTATGTTTGTTTGTTTTGTCGATGTCAAACTTCTAGACCAAATCTGTTTCTTCCCCTAGGCCTCCTCAGCTTACCCTCCCACCAGCTATACTAGAGCATTGAAGTCTAGCGCTTCTGTCACTGGCCACGATATTCAGACAGACTCATCATTTTAAGAGTGCTACCAGATCGTGACAACCTGATATCTCCCACCTGTATCAAGTCAAATAGAAAGAGTCCCCCCCCCCTCCAGCGATCTCCCTATCATAGCCTGTGGCTGTCAAACCTCAAGAACAACTCTCCCTCTTACCTCCCCTCTTGTTATACTCATCCTCCCACCTCTTTTTGTACATTGGAACTCTCTTAAAGAGATCTACTACTTGTAAATAAAAACTGATTTGTCTACTTTATTTCTTATCTTATATAATACAGACGTTACTTCAAAAAAGAAGATGATTACGTCCTACGCGTCATGCATTTAGTCATGCATATTAACCAATGACTTAAATTCTGCATAGTCACTGGTTTTCCTGGCTAACTCAAGCAACCCATTCCATGCTCTAATAGCACTAGGGAAGAAGGAGTGTTTGTACAAATTTGTCCTAGCATATGGGACGAGGAATGTGCCTTTATCTTTGTGTCTTTCAGAGTATTTTATTAAATTTTGTTTTTGTATTTGAAGATTATGGTTCAGTGTTTTATGTATGATTGCTACTTTACTTTTGAGCCTTCTGTCCTGAAGGCTTTCTAAATTTAGGGATTTTACTAAAGGTGTTACTCTAGTCAAGTGTGAATATTCGTTTGTTATGAATCTCACTGTTCTATTTTGTGTCTGTTCCAGTTTCTTAATGTTTTCTTGAGTTGAGGGGTCCCAAACGGATGATGCATATTCTATTATTGGCCTAATCAAGGTTAAATAACATTTTAGTTTTATGTTCTTATTTGATTTATAGAAATTTCTTTTCCACTTCTATCACTGGAGTTTCAGTTTGATAGAGACACCACGTCAAGCAAGAAGAGTTAAGAACAAGAAACAGAGAATTTTATTTGGACAATTTTATGTACACCTTTTACAGACAAACAAACAACAAAAAACGCAGCTTTGAATTGGAGTCTTTCCTTCGCTTGGGATTTTAAGCCTTCTGTTAGTGCACTAGTCTCCTACTGTCTTCTAAAAAGTTATAGGCCTAAAGGTATAATTCAACTTTCTAAAAGTGCTCAAGTATTGCCTATGTGATTAAGTAAATTTGATAGATGTGCTATATGAAATAAAAAAAAAAAAGATCACAAGAAATTATTTAAACATAATAGATTTGAAAAATAAAGTCAAACTCTCAATCAAGTTAAAGACAGATGTAGTCATTATGATGCTCTTTTATCCAAGAAAAACAACTTCTAGTTACTGTAGCTGAATCAGAAAGGACTATCCATCCATCCATAAAGCGAAAACATTTTGTTGACATTTAGTCAGACGATCACGACTTTGGCTCTTCCAAAAATGTTCTTGTGAATGTTAAGATTGAGATTGATTCTGTGGAGCTAATCAAGGACTGGATGTACTCACCCACGTGTCTGGTCTTAACGCCTGCTTTCCCTTAATGGAGTTATCTCGCCTGTTACATCCCAGCATGCACCCATTAAACTGATTCGGGTGAATCAAATGGCGAGCAGAAACACTTCTCTACACACACAATAAATTCCACCCCATTAACCCTTCAACTCCCCCCTTTTCAAACCCAACTGCTTTCTCTCTCTCTCTCTCTTTATATCTTTTTCAGATCCTTTAAACCCTCCTCCCCTCCCCTACCCAGTTAGAATATTAACTCAATAATGTTTTCAATTCTGAGTTTAAACAATAATACTTAAAAAAAAAAACCAGTTGGCAGTGGAAACAGACAGTCTACTGTCTACTGCATGGACGCTTTGGTTAATTTGATCTGTGGAGAAAAGGTTTTGTGAAATAGAAATAGTTTCCTGATTAACTGATACATAAACTAAACTTCTATTTGACTAGAACAACCTCATAATAACTAAATTTATAATAATAATTTAACCCGAATGTAAAAGGGAATTAGATTGAGTGTGTTGAGTGAGATCATTGAGTCTGATGATTGAGTGTGATGATTGAGATCATTGAGTGTGATGATTGATACTAGTATGTCATAAATGTTATGTAAACTTTCAACTCAAGTCAGCTCAGCCTCATCAATAAAACAGCAATTCTAGTAAATTGACATGAAAAAAAAAAAAGATAAAGATAGTTTTTGATTTCACTTAAACTCATAGGCGACCTTCGAGAGTCCGCTGTATTTGTAAGCAATACAGGAAAAGAAGTAAGTTTTGATATTTTTAGTATCACAAACATTAGAAACATATTAGTGCTGCTTGCTCTCTAACCTTATCCTCTGTATACATCATCATATTGGCACCTACATGAAATGTACATCCATTATTACATACATAGCATGATAGTACGTCACAAACAAGAACGCATGAAAAAAACTAAACAAAAAGAACGCATAAAAACACTGAACAAAAAGAACGCATAAAAACACTAAACAAAAAGAACGCATAAAAACACTAAACAAAAAGAACGCATAAAAAAACACTAAACAAAAAGAACGCATAAAAAACAATAAACAAAAAGAACGCATGAAAAACACTAAACAAAAAGAACGCATAAAAAACACTAAACAAAAAGAACGCATAAAAAACACTAAACAAAAAGAACGCATAAAAAACACTAAACAAAAAGAACGCATAAAAAACACTAAACAAAAAGAACGCATAAAAAACACTAAACAAAAAGAACGCATGAAAACGCTAAACAAAAAAAACGCTTAAATACACTAAACAAAAAGAACGCATAAAAACACTAAACAAAAAGAACGTATAAAAAACACTAAACAAAAAGAACGCATTAAAAACACTAAATAAAAAGAACGCTTAAATACACTAAACAAAAAGAACGCTTAAATACACTAAACAAAAAGAACGCATAAATACACTAAACAAAAAGAACGCATGAAAAACACTAAACAAAAAGAACGCATGAAAAACACTAAACAAAAAGAACGCATGAAAAACACTAAACAAAAAGAACGCATAAAAAACACTAAACAAAAAGAACGCATAAAAAACACTAAACAAAAAGAACGTATAAAAAACACTAAACAAAAAGAACGCATAAAAACACTAAACAAAAAGAACGCTTAAATACACTAAACAAAAAGAACGCTTAAATACACTAAACAAAAAGAACGCATAAATACACTAAACAAAAAGAACGCATGAAAAACACTAAACAAAAAGAACGCATGAAAAACACTAAACAAAAAGAACGCATAAAAAACACTAAACAAAAAGAACGCATAAAAAACACTAAACAAAAAGAACGAATAAAATAAACTAAACAAAAAGAACGCTTAAATACACTAAACAAAAAGAACGCATAAAAAAAACTAAACAAAAAAAACGCATAAAAAAAACTAAACAAAAAGAACGCATAAAAAAAAACTAAACAAAAAGAACGCATAAAAAAAACTAAACAAAAAGAACGCATAAAAAACACTAAACAAAAAGAACGCATAAAAAACACTAAACAAAAAGAACGCATAAAAACACTAAACAAAAAGAACGCATAAAAACACTAAACAAAAAGAACGCATAAAAAACACTAAACAAAAAGAACGCATAAAAAACACTAAACAAAAAGAACGCATGAAAACGCTAAACAAAAAAAACGCTTAAATACACTAAACAAAAAGAACGCATAAAAACACTAAACAAAAAGAACGTATAAAAAACACTAAACAAAAAGAACGCATTAAAAACACTAAATAAAAAGAACGCTTAAATACACTAAACAAAAAGAACGCTTAAATACACTAAACAAAAAGAACGCATAAATACACTAAACAAAAAGAACGCATGAAAAACACTAAACAAAAAGAACGCATGAAAAACACTAAACAAAAAGAACGCATGAAAAACACTAAACAAAAAGAACGCATAAAAAACACTAAACAAAAAGAACGCATAAAAAACACTAAACAAAAAGAACGTATAAAAAACACTAAACAAAAAGAACGCATAAAAACACTAAACAAAAAGAACGCTTAAATACACTAAACAAAAAGAACGCTTAAATACACTAAACAAAAAGAACGCATAAATACACTAAACAAAAAGAACGCATGAAAAACACTAAACAAAAAGAACGCATGAAAAACACTAAACAAAAAGAACGCATAAAAAACACTAAACAAAAAGAACGCATAAAAAACACTAAACAAAAAGAACGCTTAAAAAACACTAAACAAAAAGAACGCATGAAAACGCTAAACAAAAAAAACGCTTAAATACACTAAACAAAAAGAACGCATAAAAACACTAAACAAAAAGAACGCATAAAAAACACTAAACAAAAAGAACGCATTAAAAACACTAAATAAAAAGAACGCATGAAAAACACTAAACAAAAAGAACGCATAAAAACACTAAACAAAAAGAACGCATAAAAAACACTAAACAAAAAGAACGAATAAAATAAACTAAACAAAAAGAACGCTTAAATACACTAAACAAAAAGAACGCATAAAAAAAACTAAACAAAAAAAACGCATAAAAAAAACTAAACAAAAAGAACGCATAAAAAAAACTAAACAAAAAGAACGCATAAAAAAAACTAAACAAAAAGAACGCATAAAAAACACTAAACAAAAAGAACGCATAAAAAACACTAAACAAAAAGAACGCATAAAAACACTAAACAAAAAGAACGCATAAAAACACTAAACAAAAAGAACGCATAAAAAACACTAAACAAAAAGAACGCATAAAAAACACTAAACAAAAAGAACGCATGAAAACGCTAAACAAAAAAAACGCTTAAATACACTAAACAAAAAGAACGCATAAAAACACTAAACAAAAAGAACGTATAAAAAACACTAAACAAAAAGAACGCATTAAAAACACTAAATAAAAAGAACGCTTAAATACACTAAACAAAAAGAACGCTTAAATACACTAAACAAAAAGAACGCATAAATACACTAAACAAAAAGAACGCATGAAAAACACTAAACAAAAAGAACGCATGAAAAACACTAAACAAAAAGAACGCATGAAAAACACTAAACAAAAAGAACGCATAAAAAACACTAAACAAAAAGAACGCATAAAAAACACTAAACAAAAAGAACGTATAAAAAACACTAAACAAAAAGAACGCATAAAAACACTAAACAAAAAGAACGCTTAAATACACTAAACAAAAAGAACGCTTAAATACACTAAACAAAAAGAACGCATAAATACACTAAACAAAAAGAACGCATGAAAAACACTAAACAAAAAGAACGCATGAAAAACACTAAACAAAAAGAACGCATAAAAAACACTAAACAAAAAGAACGCATAAAAAACACTAAACAAAAAGAACGCTTAAAAAACACTAAACAAAAAGAACGCATGAAAACGCTAAACAAAAAAAACGCTTAAATACACTAAACAAAAAGAACGCATAAAAACACTAAACAAAAAGAACGCATAAAAAACACTAAACAAAAAGAACGCATTAAAAACACTAAATAAAAAGAACGCATGAAAAACACTAAACAAAAAGAACGCATAAAAACACTAAACAAAAAGAACGCATAAAAAACACTAAACAAAAAGAACGCATAAAAAACACTAAACAAAAAGAACGCTTAAATACACTAAACAAAAAGAACGCATAAAAAAAACTAAACAAAAAAAACGCATAAAAAAAACTAAACAAAAAGAACGCATAAAAAAAACTAAACAAAAAGAACGCATAAAAAAAACTAAACAAAAAGAACGCATAAAAAACACTAAACAAAAAGAACGCATAAAAAACACTAAACAAAAAGAACGCATAAAAACACTAAACAAAAAGAACGCATAAAAACACTAAACAAAAAGAACGCATAAAAACACTAAACAAAAAGAACGCTTAAAACACTAAACAAAAAGAACGCATAAAAAACACTAAACAAAAAGAACGCATAAAAACACTAAACAAAAAGAACGCATAAAAAACACTAAACAAAAAGAACGCATAAAAAACACTAAACAAAAAGAACGCATAAAAAACACTAAATAAAAAGAACGCAAAAAAAACACTAAACAAAAAGAACGCATAAAAACACTAAACAAAAAGAACGCATAAAAACACTAAACAAAAAGAACGCTTAAAACACTAAACAAAAAGAACGCTTAAAACACTAACTTACAAATACCAAGATATTGTCTAATGCAGGCATGTCAAACACTGCATTCGTTTTGGAAACAAATACATTTTGGAAAAATTATTTAAATCACATCATACATTTTTAAAGGGTTTAGCTTCTTTGCCACGAGACTGCCTCGATGTGAGCAACAAAAATTGACATACCGGTACATAAGATGTTGCTATCAATTTTTTTATACTTTTATCTACATTTAAAAAAAACAACAACATACAATCTTAAGGCCGGTCGTATTGAGGGAAACAACAAGAAGAACCTCGTGCCTTAATGTCAATTAAAACTCAACATAAATAACATGATAATGATTGCGTTTATAGATAGAGGAAGACCACAGAGCAGATGTTTCCTTGTTTTCTGTGGTGTTGTGTAGACTATGCGTCAAGATGTAACGGCCACACCAGGGGCGGACTGGGTATCAAAATCGGCCCGGGCATTACCATATAAACCGGCCCACATATTGCTTGTCATATATTTTCGTTTGGGGGGGGGGATTTTTACCCCACTCTGCAATTTATATATATAGGCCTATATTAGTGTGTGTATATGTGATTAATCTTCATTATATTCTGATCTTTCATTTATTCAAACATTTTTCTACCCTAGAATACTCTCTTCCTATAATTAGTGGAAAACAGTACACACCGCCAAAGGGCAGCTAGGGAGTCCGGGGGAGCGCTGTGAGTTTCCCCCAGTGGGTTCCGGGGTTTCAGCATTATTTCCGTTTTTTTAAGCTTTAAAATGCATATTCTGAGGTATCTACAGTGCAATTAGCCTGCTACTCTTCCAAATCTGCTATTCAATGGAGTCCAGCGACTGGTAGAAAATGGTAAAATGCTTTAGTTTTTGTATTTGAGGAGGAAGGGAAACCACAAAACCCCTTTAGGCTACGCTCATGAAATTTGGAAACTGTAGTTTGCTTACGTTGGCTGCACTGGGGCTGTAAGTAAAGTTTCCCTTTCAGACAATGAGGTCAGAGGCAAGTGGGGTTTGAAGACCCTTCCCTCCCGGCTACGCCCATGTGTTATATTTTAGGTGTAAGCCTAATTCTCTACAAAATATATAAAGTTTGATAACGCATCGAAAACTGGATGTAAGCATTCGTAGGATTAGATAATATATTCTATTTATACATGTATGTAGTCTGAAAACTATAAACAATACAATAGCAGCCTAATGAGTTTGAAGCTTTTTGGTATTACTTATAGATAACTGACGTTTCTTCAAAAAAATAAGATTATTACGTCTTACGCATTTCATGTGTCAATCTAGTCATGCATGTTGATCTGTGACTTAAAATATGCTAAGTCATTGGTTTTCCTGGTTGACTCAGGCAACCCATTCCATTAAAAGATAAGAGAAAGCAGAACGGTTAGAGAGGTACTTACTTAATGTGAAAAGCTCTTGTTTCCTCCAAGTACATTTTCAAAAACGCGATTTGTATATGAATATACCATGACCCATTATTTAAAATATAAATCTCCTTTCATTAAATATCGTATGTGACAGCGCTATATAAATTATTGTAATTATTTTCATCATTAATGACTTCATACTAAGCATACGTTTGCTATTAATTATAATAGTATAAAAATTGATTTAGATCTAGATTTATTTTTTTATTAGATAAATAAGCCTTAAGTGTAGTATTTTTAGATCTATGTTATTAAAAATAAAAAAAAAAGAAACTTACTTTCTCTTTTCAAATCGCAGAAAGTAGAGCTTTATACTCATATTGAGCTGTGAATAAGTTGGGTGGCTTGCAATTTCGCGGCTATGTGTATGTGTTAAAGTTAATTTCTATTAAGTTTTGTTAATGAGCTAATTGTCGCGCCTATCTTTTTTTTTTTTTAATTTTTGTTTCTGCGTTATATCAATGTTTTCTAACTTAACCTCTCTCATCCCTCTTTTTGGTTAAATTTCATTGGAATCATTAAAAGACGGGGTAGGGAAGGAGAAAAAAAAAATAAGAATGCCATCAATGCCGACCAGCAAAATGATCAGGCCAAACACAACCTCGAAGACATCAAAGCAGTCCATGCCGCTCGTGCATAGCACAAAGTACGGTCTAACGTTTTACAAATGATAGATAATACGTACAGTGTATAGTGTATTGTTTTGTTGTTGATATTCTAATTGAATTTCAAACAAAATTAATTGTAAAAAGAATAACGTGTTCGGGCCTTTGTGTCTTGCTGCTGTCACTTTTTTTTGCATTGAAATTTATTTTTTCGCGACCAGACCGGCCCCTTTGGTACCGGCCCACCGGGCATTTGCCAGTTTGCCCATATAGCCAGTCCGCCCCTGGGCCACAGAACGAATGCAGTCACAACTTATATGCGTGTATTTAGCTTGACGTTTGACTAAAATCTTGAAATCCACATTTCTGAACATTCAGGCTTTCCATATCAGTATGTAACATTTAACCACAACATGCTTAAAAAAAGATTTCGAATAGTCTGTCATCTTATTCAGATAGATTCGTTCTACCAATTCTCTATTGGCATGTGTCTTCATTTTCAACACATCGCTCAGACACTCCATCCTTTTAAATATAGCATCTAAATCCCAGTAGATGCATTTGATGTATTACAGACCAATCATCTCACCAGTCACACGAGGAGGCACAAAACCGAAGCCCCCTGGATGACCAAAGTGGTCATCATAGAATCATGACGGACGAACTATATATATATATATATATATATATATATATATATATATATATATATATATATTAGACCAGTCAATACACACATAAACGTACACGCTAACTCCATAGATTGTGGCCATTTCTTAAATATTGAAGTCGGAATTTGAGTACGCTGTTTTAAGAAGTGCAACTGACATTTGTTTGGTAAAGACAGTTGTTATGACCATGCTGAGACAGCAGCAGATGTAGGCTTTTAACATTCAACAACATCGCGGAGACTCTAACGAAAATGTGCTCAATTTCATACAATGACTTAAGGAAGCACTCTCCCCTTCCGCTAACTGTCCGGCACCAAGGTATTTAGCTAGGAATGAAAATCAGTTTTTTAAAAATCTCTAACAATTTAACCAGAACCAGGTGTTTGTAGTTTCCAGATCAGTCAGCTCTCCATATAGTTTTTCTCCTATAAGGGTGCTTTGAGGCCAGTGTTTTGTTTGGGTATCTTTAAAGGACATGGTCAGCATTCTCCGGAGAGACGCTCAAGGGCAAATTTCACTCAAAGGCAAATTTCACTCAAAGGCAAATTTCACTCAAAGGCAAATTTCACTCAAAGGCAAATTTCACTCAAAGGCAAATTTCACTCAAAGGCAAATTTCACTCAAAGGCAAATTTCACTCAAAGGCAAATTTCACTCAAAGGCAAATTTCACTCAAAGGCTAATTTCACTCAAAGGCAAATTTCACTGGTCCCAATGTACAGCTCCATTCTGTTATATCCTATTTGGAGGCAAAAAAAAGTGACAATCCAATGGAGAAGAAATCATTACATTTTACTATTACACAAATTTTAAAGAGAGAGAGAGAGGAATTCACCAAAAACATGTATTTCTAGTCATCGAGCGATGTAGTGTGTGTGTGTGTATGTAATGAGACTAACAATAACCTGACTCGGAGAAGGTAACAAAGCTGGGGGTGGGGTCTGGGATGTAGTTAGCTGAGCTTAATCTCTTTGTCTTCATTAACCGGGGAGGTAAACTGTTTTGAACTTGGTAAACTGTTGCTGGTTGACTGCCCCTGGCTGTATATGCTTACGTAGAACATCTGCGTGCATGTGTTTATACCAGTGCGTGTCTGTGTGCGTGTGAGTGTGTGAAAGCTGTGCCAATAAACCAGAAACTCACACAGCCTTGCACGATGACAACATCAGAACCTCCCAAAATATTTTCAGTTTCCTCTTTCTCTCTTCATACATCATCATCATCATCATCTCTCTCTGTCTCTCTCTGTCTCTCTCCACCGAAACTACACCCTACCCCTACTTCTAGTAAGCTGTTTCACTCCCACACCTCAGATACCTCGACCTACAGTACCTCCTCACTACAAACTTCTCTACACATTCGTAGGTCGAAGTGAACAGGAGCCTGATGGCTGGAATGAGAAGATACAGCACCACGGACTCTCTAGCAGTTCTGCTTAGAAACTCAACATAGACTCTCTAGTAGTTCTGCTTAGAAACTCAACATAGACTCTCTTGTAGTTCTGCTTAGAAACTCAACATAGACTCTCTAGCAGTTCTGCTAAGAAACTCAACATAGACTCTCTAGTAGTTCTGCTTAGAAACTCAACATAGACTCTCTTGTAGTTCTGCTTAGAAACTCAACATAGACTCTCTAGCAGTTCTGCTAAGAAACTCAACATAGACCCTCTACTAGTTCTGCTTAGAAACTCAACATACTCTCTACTAGTTCTGCTTAGAAACTCAACATAGACTCTCTTGTAGTTCTGCTTAGAAACTTTAAGCTGTAGGTAGCACTTATTCTTATCGTTCTATCTAATAGTTGGATACCTAAGAGATACCTAAGAGGTACCTAAGAGATACCTAAGAGATACCTAGTCTTATCAGTAAACAGATGATATTTACTAATGAAATTAAGAGGCTGCTGTCTGCCGATGACAACAGAGCATTGAAAGAGATTGGGCGCGGAGGTGTATTGTACTAGTAAAGACCTGGAAGTATGAGATCACCAAACTTTAAATGAGTGCTAGAGAAATACTGTTGGTAGCTGTTCTGGCCATATAACTTGTCTGGTAAACATCTGGTCCTCAAATCGAAATAAATTTCACTTACCCTATGGATCTTTAAGACTACATGTAGAAATTATTCTGAGCTAGAAAGCAGAATTTTGTTAAAAAAGGTGTTTAGCAAATATTATAATGTAACAAGTTTTCGTAACAATTTTTGTTTACTTTTAGGAAAGAGAGGAGAAGTAATAGGAAGAGATTTACATTGATATAGTGCACAACTTCTTCAGAGCATAAGAACCAAACAAATTCTAGATCATGTACAATGTAGTTCAAAACTGTATCCCCCAAACGAAGGTAGCGCTACCTTGTTATTATATACTACAGACTTGACTTCAAAAAGGAAGACCATTACGTCCTAGGCGTCATGCAGACTTTGCCTTTCATTTCCTACTTTTATAAATGTAGAGATTTGTTTTTTTTAAATGTAGAGATTTTTTTTTAAAAGTAGATATTTGTTTTTTAAATGTAGAGATTTGTTTTTATAAATGTAGAGATTTTTTTTTAAATATAGAGATTTGTTTTTTTTTAATGTAGAGATTTGTTTTTATAAATGTAGAGATTTGCTTTTATAAATGATGAGTTCTTTGTATCCATGTGGAGATTTTTTTATACATGTAGAGATTTTTTATTTAAATGTAGAGTTCTTTTTAATAGAGGTTAGGAATTTTGAAATAAATGTAGATATTTTTGTTATAAATAAAGAGAAATTTTATCTTTATAAATGTAGAGAATTTTTCTTATAAATGTGGATAATTGAAAAATAATAAATGTAGACAATTTTTGCGGTCTCTCTCATCGCAAGATTTTCATCTTTGATTGTACAAAGATTTTATGAAAGCGCAAAAAGATTTAAAGCTATCTCCCTTACACTGCTTTGCTAGACTCTCAGGGGCTTAAGGAAATCTTCCTTTGTCGTAAATCTTCCCCCTCCTTTTCCAATACGCCCTTGAAACTATCAAAGAGTGTTTCCTTTCCACTTTAAGATACTCAAGCTGCTCAATAATGGCAGCTATCTCTTACCCACCCCACCCCCACACACAGGCACACACACACAGACTTCATAGTTTTCTTAAAGCTCGAAAAAAAAAAACAACCCCAGCGCACACTCGTCTACTTTCAGAAAGCACGTGCGCACGTGACCTCCCGCCTCCTTTCTTCCTCTCTGCGGGGCTATATGGCCATTTTATGGAGTGGCTGGAACGATCAAATCGAGGTAGAACGGATCTCTGCGTCACGGTATTAATGGCCGCCCGATTGAGACGGCCCAGATTTACGATCTATAGGGAGAGAGGGGGAATACGATCTTCTAACTAAGAAGGGGTGAGATTGGATGGGGTCCCTCCGCCCCCCCCCCACCTCCTCATAAACTCACTAAATGTAGAACTGCTTTACGCTTGAGTGAACAACAGACACTTAGACACGAGTCAAAAAGATATAAAACTGCGCCAAATAGGTCAAGTAAAAAAATAAAAAGATCTAGTCTAGTTCAACTCTGCAAGGTGCCGAGGCTCTCGTATTGCCAAGTCTGTAACTGCTGTCAGGTTAAACTAATTGTCCGTAGATCTATGTCTAATGAAGTAGCGAATGTTCGTCATGTTTCGGTAATACGACAGAACCATCTGGCGTGGGGTTGGCATATGTGCGAAGAGCAAGCATTCGTTTGGGGAAAAGGGACACACGGTGTATTCGTGGCGCGAAGAAGATGAGCGATACACCTGAGAGTTAGAGCCCAAAACCTGGGATCCTTAAACCATAGTCAATCTTAAGGGCGAAAGAAAGACAGAGGGAGAGGGGGGGGCGAAGTCTACGGAGAAGGAAAAACAACAGCAATGAACACACAAACAAATTATTGGCTTGCTCTTAAGATGTTTGAACATATTTTAAACTTCCATGATCCACCAGTCTACATTTACTGTGTCCACCAGTCTACATTTACTGTGTCTACCAGTCTACATTTACTGTGTCTACCAGTCTATATTTACTGTGTCCACCAGTCTACATTTACTGTCTCCACCAGTCTACATTTACTGTGCTGAACTGAGAGAAATGAACGTTCGATGTGACACCAACGTAAATTGCTATTTCTTAGACACAAACTTTTAATTACTCTTTAGGAATGTCCTTGTTAAGGCTAACAACCACTCCCCCCCACCTCATTGGTTAATGTAAATATTAAAAGTTAAAGATGTATAAAATTGTTTTTTTATGCGATTGTATTCTGATTGATCACTGATGGTGGATGATTGATGAGTTGCGAGTAGTCAGACTTCACTTTGAGACGCTCATGAAATGAAACTACAAGACAAGGCATTAGTATGCATGCAAGTTTGACAGTTTGTCAATTAAATAACATCGGAAACCCCCATCCCCCCTCCTCTTTTCATTTTACCATCGTCTTGAACAATAGACCT
This sequence comes from Biomphalaria glabrata, assembly GCF_947242115.1. Lineage (NCBI taxonomy): Eukaryota > Metazoa > Mollusca > Gastropoda > Planorbidae > Biomphalaria > Biomphalaria glabrata. The sequence continues at coordinate 16,098,591 of NC_074726.1, forward strand.
TCTTGAACAGTAGACCTTCTTGAACAATATACCTTCTTGAACAGTAGACCTTCTTGAACAGTAGACCTTCTTGAACAGTAGACCTTCTTGAACAGTAGACCTTCTTGAACAGTAGACCTTCTTGAACAGTAGACCTTCTTGAACAGTAGACCTTCTTGAACAGTAGACCTTCTTGAACAGTAGACCTTCTTGAACAATATACCTTCTTGAACAGTAGACCTTCTTGAACAGTAGACCTTCTTGAACAATATACCTTCTTGAACAGTAGACCTTCTTGAACAGTAGACCTTCTTGAACAGTAGACCTTCTTGAACAGTAGACCTTCTTGATCAATATACCTTCTTGAACAGTAGACCTTCTTGAACAGTAGACCTTCTTGAACAGTAGACCTTCTTGAACAGTAGACCTTCTTGAACAGTAGACCTTCTTGAAACCCCCCCCCCCAACACACCTCTTTCTTGCATTCCACTTTCCTATTTGTTTTCTCTGTTCCAGTAGAAAGGAAGAGGAGACTGTGTTGCGTTCCTGAGAACAAAGGGAGGTCACAAGGCAGAAGGAAACAAACAATCGTTGTGTTTATTTAGCTTCGCTGGTTAAATGGTGTCTGTGACAAAAAGAATGTGGAAACAAGGGGCACAGTATTGGGCATTCAAGTGTCCACTAAATAAACCAACACATCTTCTCTTAGATCTGCATTAAACAGTGTGTAACCAACCTGACAAGTTCAATTTCTATTAGCTATAGCACCCAGCCATCTCTACCAATAGATATACTAGACATCAATGACAGACTAGTTAACAAATACATTGTAGTCTTGTGGTCTATGCAAAGACAGAGTGATACACTTTTATGCAATTCAAAAAGATATGCACATCTGGAGAACTCTTCTTCGAATGAAACTATAGGAAGATAGAGATATCCACTTACTTGAGACTAGTGAGCTCTCCTTGACATGGAGTTCCAGAATGATCGTCTTACCGGCATTGTGAACTTCCGGTACTTAACATACCGCACCAATAATATAAATGTAGTTTTGCTGTAATGAATGGATGGCATGGAGAATAATGGAATGACCTGAAGTTAACACTATGTCTCTCTACTAGAAGTAATATCTAGTTGTCCACAGTTACGTCTGGAGAATTATGTAGATCAGACGGACAGTAATCATCAGTGAAGTTGTTACATTACAAAGTATTTGTCTAACTCCAGTGAAGCAAAACAGAAAACGTATTGACTGTTCTATAAGTCTCTAGAGACTCAAGGTTAATGATAAGTCTCTAGAGACTCAAGGTTAATGATAAGTCTCTAGAGACTCAAGGTTAATGATAAGTCTCTCCTCCTTTGGCCTAAATGAAAGCAATATTTCTTTTTCCCTTCACTTCTCTCATCTCTGTCATCTCTCTCTTCTTTCCCTCCCTTCTCTCATCTCTCTCTCTTTCTCTTTCTTCTTTCCCTCAATTCTCTCATCTGTCTCTTTCTTCTTTCCCTCACTTCTCTCATCTCTTTCTTCTTTCCCTCACTTCTCTCTTCTCTTTCTTCTTTCCCTCACTTCTCTCATCTCTTTCTTCTTTCCCTCACTTCTCTCATCTCTTTCTTCTTTCCCTCACTTCTCTCATTTTTAACCTTCACATACTTTTTTTGTTTTCATTCTTTTTCTTATTTCTTATCTTTTTTTAAAAATGTATTTCTCTTTCTCTACTTGCAACTCTTCTTTCAGAGGTTACTCTTCTTTGCCTCCACTGTTCTCTCTCCAACACACACACACACACACTAGTGGGGTATTGCTGTTTGCCTAAGTTGATGTGTAGTCTCAACCCTGTGTGTGTGTGTGTGTATGTCAATGAAGTGTATGTGTGTGTCAATAAGTGTATGTGTGTGTCAATGAAGTCTACTAGGAGAAAGATGACATAAAAAAGAGCTAGGTAAACACACGAAAGAGTGAAGGAATGAAGCCAGGTGAGGCGGAGCAGGTGAGGCGGAGATATGATGCCGGAGTCTGGACTATTTATGTCTTCTTATTACACGACTTTCAGCTTTTTATTTTTTTTTTCATTCTTTTATTTTTATTTATTTATTTGCTTTTTCTTTCCTTCTGCACTTTGCCTCATGAAAACAAAATGTGAAGAAAGCGAAGCCAAACCTATTGGAGGACGAGCAGAGTGTCCTCAAGATATTGGGAGTGAACTAAACTTCTCTATTGATAGTAAGGAATAGTACGGGCATCGATTGTCGCATGATTGCTGAGTTCTATAGCAATATAAACTTCGCTGTAATGTTGATGATCACTAACATAGTGAGTATGCACTACTTCGTTGGTAACATCACATTGCACGTACATTTGTATTCAAATATATCAACTAAGGCTCTTTCAAAATGATATTGAGTCACAAGATTGGACAGAAAATGTTACAAATTGGAAGCTCTTGATTCACCTGTTCATTTTAGACTACTGGTGTACGTACGTTTATTGTATGCTCACGTATTAAAGTTAATCGATATTTTTTTACACTCAACACAATTATATATTTCAAACATATTATCCTCGGACAAACTTGTAGTCTTGGGGGATTTCAACGCCCTAGTTGGAGGCGACACGAGTGAACGATCAGGACCACTTCCTTAATGCTGTCGACCACTTGACAACACAAAGTTGCGTTTGTCTAGAGAAATAGACAACTTTGTTGCTAAGGCCAACATCGCTTTTGGCGCCTCCAATTGAGAGTCTAGCACTCTAGCATATAGGTCTTTTCACCTACCAACAAAATTCAATGTCTGGCCGCTTTTGTATCCGTCCACGGCCAATGGAAGAATTGTTTTCATGTCAGTCAGTAGGTACAAACATCACGGCCCTTAGGAATATATTAGAGATGTTAACAGTTAACCGTATGTAATTAAACAACAAAACAACAACTAATATCACGTACAAGAGAGTGAAGCCTAGCTAGCTTTAAAGAGACTTTGCTTTAACCAAGTCTAGTAGATGTCAAACTTCTCTACTGCAAGCAACAAACATCTCTCTTTAAATTTGAATCGGACAGTCGCGACTTCTGTTTGGTATTATCTTATCTTGCTCCCATTATAGGTCTATGTGTCTATGTGTCTATAGGTCTATGTGTCTATAGGTCTATGTGTCTATAGGTCGATGTGTCTATATGTCTATGTGTCTATAGGTCTATGTGTCTATATGTCTATGTGTCTATAGGTCTATGTGTCTATATGTCTATGTGTCTATGAGTCTATATGTCTATGTGTCTATATGTCTATGTGTCTATGTGTCTATATGTCTATGTGTCTATGTGTCTATAGGTCTATGTGTCTATATGTCTATGTGTCTATAGGTCTATGAGTCTATAGGTCTATGTGTCTATATGTATATGTGTCTATATGTCTATAAGTCTATGAGTCTATATGTATATGTGTCTATATGTCTATGTGTCTATGTGTCTATATGTCTATAAGTCTATGTGTCTATATGTCTATAGGTCTATGAGTCTATATGTATATGTGTCTATATGTCTATATGTCTATGTGTCTATATGTCTATGTGTCTATATGTCTATAGGTCTATATTTCTATGTATCTATATATCTATGTGTCTATATGTATATGTCTATATGTCTATATGTCTATGTGTCTATATGTCTATGTGTCTATATGTCTATGTGTCTATATGTCTATATGCTATATTTCTATATGTATATGTGTCTATAGGTCTATATGTCTATGTGTCTATATGTCTATAGGTCTATGTGTCTATGTGTCTATGTGTCTATATGTATATAGGTCTATATGTCTATGTGTCTATATGTCTATGTGTCTATATGTCTATGTGTCTATATGTATATAGGTCTATATGTCTATGTGTCTATATGTATATGTGTCTATATGTCTTTGTGTCTATGTGTCTATGTATCTATATGTCTATATGTCTATGTGTCTATATGTCTATGTGTCTATATGTCTATGTGTCTATATGTCTATATGCTATATGTCTATATGTATATGTGTCTATAGGTCTATATGTCTATGTGTCTATATGTCTATAGGTCTATGTGTCTATATGTATATAGGTCTATATGTCTATGTGTCTATATGTCTATGTGTCTATATGTATATAGGTCTATATGTCTATGTGTCTATATGTCTTTGTGTCTATGTGTCTATGTATCTATATGTCTATATGTCTATGTGTCTATATGTCTATGTGTCTATATGTCTATATGCTATATGTCTATATGTATATGTGTCTATAGGTCTATATGTCTATGTGTCTATATGTCTATAGGTCTATATGTCTATGTGTCTAAATGTCTATGTGTCTATATGTCTATGTGTCTATATGTCTATATGTCAATGTGTCTATATGTCTATAGGTCTATGTGTCTATATGTATATGTCTATATGTCAATGTGTCTATATGTCTATAGGTCTATATGTCTATATGTCTCTATGTTTATGTGTAGGACAAAGTCTCTGGTTCTGGAAAATGATCAAATTTTAATAAAGTGAGGGAAATTCTTACAATTTCATTTTTCAAGAATTAAATGTTATTTTCAGACCAATCAGTTACATCTGTAGAAATGACAAGGTATTTCCATAGGGTTCCGTTCGGTAAGTGAAAATGTCTCAGGCATACAGTTCAGAACACTCCTTGAGACGTCTACCTTGTACTAACATGACTTGTTTCGTGGCTTGATCTTGAACACAATTTTGTGCTTTTTAATGTTGACAGTAAGTCAAATCTTTTTTTTTTTTTGACTTAGAGAAATAGTTTTCACTTCATTTTAAATTATCTGATACCTAAACTAGAAAACATTGGCCTGCAGTTTTAGATTTAGCTCAGTGAGATAGCTTGTAACATCAACCTAAAATACTCCATTCAGAAAACATTTTTCCTGTAACAAAAGTGCTCGTGTGTGTCATCTTTCTCTTCTAGAAAGTCCTGTACACTATTTTCTTTCACATCCTCTAGAAAGTTACGCACCTCACAATGCAGGATGACATCAACATGTTCCATATTTAACAGTTTATTCTGTTTCATGGCCGGGGGGGGGGAGTGGTGACCGAATGACTTCTAAACCTGGTCGTTGTGCTGACCACTCCCTGCTCCTTAACCGTTGACCACAGAAACAGATAATCTTAACATTATCTGAACTATAGGCCTGATCGTTAACCGTTGACCACAGAAACAGATAATCTTAACATTATCAGAACTATAGAACTGCTCGTTAACCGTTGACCAAAGAAACAGATAATCATCAGCCCTATATATCGCAAGGTCTGAGAGTTCAATGAAATCAATCTCTCAATAGGAACTATACTTTTATTTTTACTTTACAATAACATGCTGACCATTCAAAGTGTTTCCATACAGAGAGTGGCTGTATAATGTAATGCCCTATGTTTTCTCCAATACATTCTTAAAAGATTGTCATCAATTTCTCATCACAAAAATTGTCAGAAGATTTACGTCCAAGGCCAATGAAAGGAAATAGAATGGAAACAACAAGGGCCTTCACTTGACACCATGTCCTCTTGTAGTTGTCTGCCTTAGGCGATTGATTTCATTGAACTTTCTTTCGATACTTTTATCACCTAGGCGATTCTATCAATTCTTTGAGACGTGGTTCATGAAGTCCTTCACCGTCAGAGACAGGTTTTCATTTGTTAACCAGAAGACATACTTTTTCTTGTATTATATCTGGTGCGCCATTTGTAACCGCGCCATCATTTGGCCACGCCTGCTCTAGACTAGGGATTAGGTCACGTGGTCGTTAAAAAATGCTCACACTAATTGGTGAATGACTTTGAATCACTTTTCTACTCTCCATTTTGACTTATTACCATCGTCTGCTCCGAGACCTGGAAGTTCACAGACTCCAGATCCCAACATATGGCGCCAAAATTTAATTTCAAAGTGATTTCCTTTAAGGGAGTTTCTGGTCTCAGGGCGCCCTTGTGGGCTAGCCAGTTTTTTTTTTTTTTTAACCCATACAACTATGGACTTTAACTTGTAAAAACTAAACCCTACCTTTAAAAAAAATTGAAAACTTCGCTACGCCGCTGACTTGTAACAAAGCTTTTCTCCTCTTTGAGTTCTGCAACCCACGTGACTTCATTGTCTAGAAACCAGGAAAAACAATAACTTCAGAAAACTAGGACAGAGAGGAATGTGTAAGGAGTGGGTTGTTATTCTTTTGCTCCCTCTCCCTCCCCACTCAATCTCTCCTCTTTAGGACGTCAGCCTTGAGGCTTGTCTCGAGAACATGAAAGGCTGAGGAGAGCAGTGTAAGGTGCTTAGCGGGGCGGCACATCAAAGGCGGGACTGAAATACCTGTCGAGAGGTGGTCTGCAGACTGCAGCTTAGATTATAGAGCCTTCCTTTCTCTCTATCCATTCCACTCTGCCCTTATTAGTTGGGCCCATGTCACTTCTCTTCAGTCCAAAATCTGGTTGCAAATCATCTCCCCCCCCCCCCAAAAAAAAAAACAGCAACAACAATTATCATTTATTTTGAGAGCCCCAAAGTGTTCACCTGCACGCTTTGTCAAAAGTAACAACCTAGTGGTCAGAACACTAGAAACTGATGGACAAACTGGCAACAGAAAATTGGACATCGAACTAGTCACGGTCAAAGTTTATTCGCTACAAATAACACTTCACGGTGTATTTATATTTTTAAAAAAGGCAGATGCCACGAAGAAATAAAAGAATGCAATATATATATATATATATACAGTTCGTCCATCGTGGTTCGATGATGACCACTTTGTCATCCAGGGGGCTGAGGGTTTGCACTGGGGATTTAAGCCTCCTCATGTGGCTGGTAAGACCTATGTGAGCCCGGAATGTTCGGCCGCACACTAGGCAGGTTATTCCAGCTGGAGCTAGTGTCATTGGCCTTGCTTTTCTTCTCTGGCGTTTTTCTTCTGCCAGCGTTGTTCTCTTTTCCTCAGCAACCTGTGCGCCAGTTTTCACAGCGCTACGCCATGATGCTCTGTCATGTGCCTCTGTCTCCCAGGTGGCTGGGTCTATGCTGAACGTCTTCAGAGAAGCTTTGAGGGTGTCCCTGAAGCGCTTTCTTTGACCACCTTACGAGCGCTTTCCTTCGCTTAGTTGGCCATACAAGAGTCATTTAGGGATGCTGCGGTCTTCCATTCTGCAGACGTGTCCTCCCCATCGCAGCTGGGACTGTATCAGGATTGTGTGGATGTGGATCAAATCTTTATTTGAATGTCTCTGTACACTAGCAATATTTTTGTCCGATTTGTGGAGTCCAACAAAACAAGGGAAAAAAAGACACAAAATACATTGACAAGATACATTGACAGACTTTTATTATTTAAACCAAAAAGAAAAAAAGTTTTAATAAAGTCAAAGAAATCTGAGATTTCAACCAAGTCAAAGAAATGTAGAGAACACAAGAAATACAATTACAAAGAGATTCCCTTGAACTTTCTTTAGATATAAAAAAGACACTCACCATCTGAACATAATGCCAAGTTTAGGAATAAAACAGAAACTTGGGCCCACACACACAAATGAAAGAAAAAAAGAAAAGAAAAAGTTAAAATTAATTAATAACACTAGCACACAAAAGGTGGAACATATATTACTGCTAAAATAAAAATGTGAAAATTGATTAATGAGCTGAAAATTGTTTTATTTATTCACATTACCTAGATCATTTACAAATTACCTAAACAGAGTGTTCATTACCTAATAGACACTCATATTAAGTGAAAAGAAACAGGATTTATTTGTAAATTACCTAGGCAACCCAAATCCTACTACTAATCCTTATCCCTACCATACCCTTAACCCTAACTCTAACACTAATCCTAATCCCTAAAATAATCTCTAACAGTACAGAGGCCGTTAATGTGCACATTACCAGGTAAAATGCAAATGATGCACAATAACAAAGCAAGTCAGGTAATGTGCAGATTTACTAGGTAATCTACAGATTTAGAGATTTTGCACTCTAAAAGTAGCATATCTATAAAAACGCATCCTAAAAAAAATTATAAATAAATATTGTACATAATAAAAACATTCATTTATATATAAATATTGTACATTATAAGCACATTGTTTCAATTCAATTAATAATTCAATGAAATGTTTTGAAATAGAAACAGACTTAAGACAGCTTTGAAATGAGCACAACCAAAGGGACATAATAAGTAGGCTTACATCTTGAGCTGGAAACTAAGTATGACTTCTTCAACAACATTGAAATACTGCAGCACTATCCAATCATTAAGAGAGGTATTGACATATAGAATCATTCAACTATCAGGCATAGGCATGTAATGAACAATAAATATTCTTAGGTTTTACCAAAACCCAAATGACATAAAAATGACTATACAAAATATAAAAAAAGAAAAACCAACAAAGCCCACAAATTCAGTACTATAAACAAATCCTAGAATGGCTAGTTGCTCAAAGACTATGTATCATCCAATTCAATAAGAGCATTTCAAGATTTTCAATGCTACAATTCATACATTAATATTCCAAACAATGCTAAGTACTCATGGAATACAAGTGGATTTTGGAAGCTAAATAGGCTGCACTTGGATTACTTATTGGAAGGCTGATGACAAAACAACAGATTTATCTGATTTAGATGGATGTCAAATAGAATCATTCTAATCAATGGTATTGCACTTCTGATGAACAAAAATTGATACAATTTTTTATCTTAAGAGTTTATCTTTTAACACCATTTATGACTAGAAGAAATTACAGTGGTTAAAGATACACTCCAAAGTAAGATGTCAAGCCATATGTGTATAACCAGCAATGAGAAACTCCATTGCTATTTACAAACCATTAGAATCAAATCAAGTCAACCTAAATCCTTGTTCATCCTAATGAATATGTTATACAGTACACATATGTTTGAGTCATTAGATGCACAGAGACATTGAAATCAAGTTAGCACAAATAAAAAGAAGAGATTATAGAACTATAAATATCTAGAGAAATATAAAAATTATAATCATTGCAGGTTCTTCAAGAAAAAGATTTGCTGAAATGTACAACAAATAACAACAAAACTTTAAAAACTCCAATAAATGCTAAAAAATAAATAAAATATACATTATTTCAAAAACTATTATTTACAAACACATTACACTAAAGGCATAAACTGTTCATACATCACAATACAGGGCAAAAGCTAAAGAACAACACATTATCTAAAGCAATGTAAAGTGAAGAAATAAAGTCCTGCTTGTTTTAATATCATCTTAGCTTTAGGAATAAAAAAAAATGATCTTAGAATAACATTTAAGTTACTTAGTATTAATACCATGACCATGTTAACAAAAATAGGGAATGTTTAACATCAGTAAATGAATTAGTTGCCACACTGACTATATGTTGCCATGACAATAAGCAGTTGCCAAAGGTACTGTTGTCATGCCAGATCATATTGTCATGCAATAATGTCCTAAAGAAACATGGTCATCACATTCACCTCAGTCAATCAATTTTTCTCCTTGAAGTAGGGCATTTTGGCAACTCAGTTTTGGTGACTGACATTTTGGTGCTAAATATTGTAGATGTATACACATGTAAATACACCTTTCAAAACATTAATACATGTTGTTTTTTTGCAAGCACAATTCTAATCTAATAATGTATTTGACATCTTATAGTTCACAATATTTAAGTGAAACTTTTTCTAACTTATTTTCTTTTAAATAAAGGGACCTTTTTTGCATATATTCTTTTAAATATTTAGGCCCTAGTTTTCCCTTTTAAAATGTATAGTATAAAAGGTGTTTTATGAAACGTCCATAAAACTCCTCAAGCCAAAAGGGTCATGGTGAAAACAACAGCACCAACACATAATATGCTTTTTGTTTCTTTTGAATATTCCTTTGTCATTGTTTAGAATTCAAAATCTAAACTTAAAATGAAAGTGAATTATTTATTACAAACATATATAACAAAAAATGTGTTTTAAAAAAATATAGGCCATTATGTAGATACAATCTTATATATTTCAATGACATAGCAGCAGTATGTTACCACAGATTTGATGTAGCTTACGCTTACATTTAATATATACATATCAACATTTGCATATCTTTAGCAAGACAAAGTTGTGTGAAAAGTATAACTATATAAAGAAAGATGTAAAAGAGAGATTCAAATCTGAACATAATATCAGACACCAACAAATGCAGCAACTTTGTCAAGATCAAAATGGAATGTCTTTAGTCAATAAGACAATCTCTTTTTTTTTTTTAATTAAAAAAAAATAATATATATCTAAAAAAATGAATATGGCAAGGGTAAAAAATACCCTACAATTTTGTGTAAATAGCATGAGTAATCGTTTAAGGCATATGGTAAGCCAATATAGTCTTTTCAAAAGTCAATAAACTAATGCTGACAATGATTCTATCAAAAAGAAATAATAGGCAGACAAAGATATTAAAGGCACTGAGATTTGGGCTCTCAACAGAAAAACCAAAACTGCTTTTAATATGATGTGTTTGGAAAAAAACAAACACTTGCAGTTTTTACAGTAACTACCTTGTCAGTGTAATATTTTGTGTCTTAATTAAATGTTGTGCCAGAGTGTAGCAACACTTCAGATGGTATGAGTAAGGTCAGCAAGTCATCAGACATGACACAGACATATTCACACTCACACAAATATCTTCATTAAACTTCAACATTTATAAACATGTCTAAAAGCAAAGAGAAAAATGTGCACTATTAAAACAAGAAATCAACAAATGCATTCCTCTATGAAACAAAACATTTTTGTTCATGGTTCAAGGTTTGTTGACTAGTGGAAGGAACTATTAGTACCAATATCATTCGCTTTGTTATCAACAAACAATCAGTGTAATAATACTACTAAGGTCTTGTTCAATCCAATAAAGGCTAGATATCCCAGTTTTAGTTAGCTAGATGATATAAGATACACATTTTGCCACAATGTTTGCTCAAGCTCTCTTTTATGTTTTTTTAAAATTTAAAATAAAATTGAAAGTAGTTGGTATAGTATAGTTAAAGTAGAACATGGAAGACCTTTGACATTCATAAGTATGTATATAGTATAGTCTATTTATTGCATAATATCTTTATCATTTGACATTTTGAGGTAGGACAAACTAAGAAATTCACATGTAAACTGTAAAGTAGGGCCTTAGAGGAATAGGCTCTGGTAATTTGTTCCAATTAAGAGGCCTAAGATAGTTCTTCCCTCTAGTCCTGTAAGCATTCACAAACAGTATACAATGAGACAAGGAGAAATTAAAAAAAAAAGATGGAAACTTCTTTTTTTTCCCATCTGATATCTACAAAAAAGAAAATTACAATTTATGCTAATATTGTTGGTAATTCTTCTAGCCTACTGACATAGTTATGGGTATTCTGAAAGCTTATATTTTATGTATTATAGATGATGACAGATTTTTCAGATTTTTTTTTTACTGGCTTGCAGAAATGTGTACTAGACTGAAAATGTGACTTATTCTACTAAAGGAAAAAAATAAAAGGTTGTAGGAGACTCTCTAAACCTCGAATAAAGTAAAACAAAAAAATAAAATAAAAGGCCAATGTTTATATGTGCGACTATAAATCAAAGATGCTGGATACTTAGGATATCTAAACAATATCAAGTTTAAAAAGCTGGTTTAACCCTGGACTGCAGATCCATCCACAGATTTGGGCTTGCTGTTGGCAACAGAGAGTTTCTCCTTCAAGTTCTCTTGTCTGAAGTTTGACCACAATACTTTGATGAGGTCCATCAGAACTAGCTCACTGGAGTTGTTGCCTACAGACCGCAGAAGAAAGACACCATCATCACGAAGGTAATCATGCACAAACCTTTTGAACAATGTCTTCTCTTTCCTAGACTCCTCCTCACCTAATATCATCAGGTACTTGTCAATAAAATGTTCACGTCTTTTGCTATCAAAGAAAGAAAACAAAATACAAAATTGTTAATCATTTTAGTTTTTAGCAAATTTTGAGCTGCTGTAGTAAATTAATAATAATAATAATTTAATTTATAGAGGGCTTTTAACAAACATAATGACTCAAGGTGCTGTAATAATATTACAAACGTAACCATTAGAGTTAAAATGACAAGTCTTAATGTTCTCCTTGAATGTAGTGAAGCATGTAGTCTGTCTGAGATGAATGGGGAGTGAGTTCCAAACCTTTGGTCTAGCAACTGAAAAAGCCCGCAAATTGTAACTTTTGGGAGGAAACGTGGCAACAGCGTTGCATCCATGGATTGCAGAGCTATCTGAGGGATATATGGAGTGATCAGCTTGCTAAGGTACAAGGGCATTTCTTATTGTAGATGCCACCTTATAGTTAATTCTCGCTTTCACAGGAAACCAATGGAGTGTGCACAAGAGAGCAGTAGCAGAATCTCATCTTGTTTTTTGTAGGAATATTCATACAATGTTGTTCTGAATTCGCTGCAGCTTGTCATCTGGTATATATGCAAGCATGGCGTTACAGTAGTCAAGGCTGGAAAGTATGTATGCCACAGCTAGCTTTTTTGTTGACTCTGTTGTCTAATATGATCAGATTTGGACTAATCTGCACAGCTGCAGATAAAAACCCTTGCAGACCAGACAAATCTGTGGGTTGAAAGATAGTGTTGAGTCAAAGAAAACTCCAAGATTGCAAACTACATGAACAAAAGGAACCTCCTGGTAGTTTGTGATAAAAATCTGTGCTCTCAACTTTTGTGATGCTGTTTCGAGTGTGCCAATCTTAATTATTTCTGTCTTGTCTTCGCTCATCAGCATTCTCAACCATCCAATTGCTCACCCTTGCAATAGTACTACTGAATTGCTGCCAGATGCGACACCTCTGAGGGTACTGTGGAATCTTACAACTGTTAACAATTAGACAAACATTTCTTTGCAATGGTTTCTATGTAATTTTCAAATGTATACTATAAGGAGATTGGACCTTGGAATGTAAGTCACCATAAGAAAATGGAAGGGCTGAAATTATTAGACATTCCAAATACAAATATGGCCAAAACATTTTGTATTATTCTTTAAATGGCAACCAGGGTAAAGAAAACTTATTAAAATCATGCTTGTAGATGTCCACATTGGATTATTTTTGGATAACATTTCCAACATTGCAAGGAAATTCACTTTATTCAATAAAAACTTGTTGCTATGGTCATGAAATGCCATATTTTGCTTTGCTAGAAACAATGTGGTATTAAGTAACTTGTTCAAAATGTTACTCTATTTTTGTTTCTTATTGACACCAATGATAGCAATGACTGTCCAGTCATTTTTTTTAAAATTCTAAGTGCGACAGCCAAAAGTATTTTCCATTTTTCAAAGGTTAACAAATATTCTTCATATGTATTGTGATATTTTGGGAATATGGAAGAAGACTGTCATCATTTGATAAACACTGACAATAGTTTCTGCTCCTGATGTAACTATGTTTTTTAATAGCTTTGATGAAACAGTTTTTAAAATTAAAGCAATGTTCATCTCCATGCAGCTAATACAAAGCTGAAAGTACAGTTTAACATTTGCTGGTGATATAAGGTATAGTATAATATTTTAAACATTGTTTCAAACAAATTATTTGAAGCAGAAAACATTATAAGCACCATAGATCTATGCAATGCTAGTGCATAATCATATTAAGGTATCTAGCCACTGACAATTATTTTTTGAAAATTGCCTACTTTGCAAAAATGCATTTTTCCCTCTTGGGTGTCATCCCGTTCAGCCTACACCTCCCTAATGATGCCACTGGTTGAGGGACAGAATGCTTCTCATTGTTAAATTAATTACCATCTTAGCAGCTATGTACCTGAAGAGTGTGTCATAGGTCCACTTCCAAAAGTTGACCAATGAAGCAATCCCAAGGAAGAAGAGCCAAAACCATGTGACAGCAAAAATTTTCTCAATGAACAAATTGATGCTCAAAACACACTGAAACAATGAAACAAAACAAACTCAAGCTTACATTAGTTGGCAAGAGCAAGCTAGAAACAAGAACATAAATAAACACTTTAAAAAAAAAGATATATCAAGTGTAATTGTGTCAATTATTTTGGATGAATCATGTAATTAAATTTGTAATAGATCTAGACTAACAATAATATATCTTTTGGGGAAAAAAAGGAGGAGGGGAGAATGGGGTATCTGGGTGAATGTTACCATGATGGCTTTTTAAATACATTAAAAAAAAAAAAAGTTGCATGTCTTGAATTAGAACTCAAGGGCTTGAGACTCCTCAAGGGGACTCATTCAACATGTACCACCTCAAGGGGACTCATTCAACATGTACCACCTCAAGGGGACTCATTCAACATGTACCACCTCAAGGGGACTCATTCAACATGTACCACCTCAAGGGGACTCATTCAACATGTACCACCTCAAGGGGACTCATTCAACATGTACCACCTCAAGGGGACTCATTCAACATGTACCACCTCAAGGGGACTCATTCAACATGTACTACCTCAAGGGCACTCATTCAACATGTACCACCTCAAGGGGACTCATTCAACATGTACCACCTCAAGGGGACTCATTCAACATGTACCACCTCAAGGGAACTCATTCAACATGTACCACCTCAAGGGGACTCATTCAACATGTACCACCTCAAGGGGACTCATTCAACATGTACCACCTCAAGGGGACTCATTCAACATGTACCACCTCAAGGGGACTCATTCAACATGTACCACCTCAAGGGGACTCATTCAACATGTACTACCTCAAGGGCACTCATTCAACATGTACCACCTCAAGGGGACTCATTCAACATGTACCACCTCAAGGGGACTCATTCAACATGTACCACCTCAAGGGGACTCATTCAACATGTACCACCTCAAGGGGACTCATTCAACATGTACCACCTCAAGGGGACTCATTCAACATGTACCACCTCAAGGGGACTCATTCAACATGTACCACGATAACTGTTACAAACAATTTCTTACGAATAGAAATTAACTAATTGGTTAATTTTTTTTTTATTGATTCTTCTTTGTCAGGTACAAGAAATAATTGTGCAAAAAATAAACTTGATCCAAGATCAGATGTGAGAGAAATAATGTGTACAAATTTTTTAACAGGCATACAGAGTGAGTTGATAGAAGCTTTGTAAAGAAAACTCAAATATATAAAGTAAATAAAAGTGAACTCGTGAGCACAATCCTGGTGTACCTGAAGAGAAAAGTCCTGTACATTCTGTAGCTGCCGAATCTCAAAATCACACATGACCACTCTAGGGAAGTGGTCAATATCCACCCATTTGCCATTTAAGTGTCTCATGACATCAAATCCATAAGTCCAGTAGTTAAACTAATAAAGACAAAATGAAACAAGTTTCTGTAAGAGACCACAGAAGAAAAACAAGGAGTATGGCCCAAACATGTGACGACTTTTTGGGTTCTAAGAAAAGAAAAATTGATTTCAGAAGCAAAGAAACTTACATCAACATCATTGATGGGACTATATTCATCTTCTTACTATTAGGCAATGCTTAGATAGTAGATATCTATCTATAGCTAAAGAATTTTTTGTAAATGTACATAATGTAAAATACAAGTTAAAGTGAAAATAACTAGAACAATTAAGGCTTAAAAAAACTTGATTCAAAGAATGAAATCACATTTAGAAAATATTTTAAATTATTTACTTTACCATTTCATATAACTAGTTGTTTTCATTTTTACATCTTTAACAATTTGGCTCAACAAAATTTGAAGATATTGGAACATGCTGCTGGTGTAAAAGTAAAAAACTATTTTAGCTACGCTGACAAAAAGACTTCCCAACTGCACATTACATCATATCGCTCCATAAAGATCAAAATGTGAAGCTTATGGTCACACCAACACACTCTCTACTATGCATACTTAGAACTTCTAAAGTAAGCAGCTTAAACAAGAATGATTAATAAACTAGTTAATGTAACAATTATTCAAGCATGTCCAAACCTTTAGGAAGGAAGACAAGAGAAGAAACTGGGAGATGACATTGAGCACATTGAGTAGCTTGATGAACAGAAACAGCCCAGTCAGATAGGTCCCCTGCCTTTTTCCAAAGGCAAAACAAAGCACACTAGACATCTTCTCTTTCACCCTGACAACAACATTGTACTGAAATACACAGGAAAAGTTTAGTCAGAGAATGCAATCATGTCAGCTTTTAATAAATTGACGACATAAAGAGACATGGTAACTTATAATTAAAGCTGACATTGTAGCTAAAAACCTTGTCACATCAAACAGGAGTTTGTGGACACTGTAGAGCAGACAGTTACATTGGGTATCTGCTGAGCAAAGTAATGCTAAGTCAATGTGCTGACTCTAAAGACATAAAGTTACCCATAACAAACTGTATTTTCTTGTAATTAATGGAGGCATTTTTAAATAGCTACTTCCCAATTAACTTAATTTATATATTTACTATGAATGATGTAATGCTATGTGGTTCCTTATGTAGCTTAGTCAAATTGTCTCTTTAAATCTAGCAAGTACTTATATAACATAAGCCTACCAGCCTATCAAAATTCATTAAAAGCAAGTAAAGTATAGCTTAGTGATATTTCATTGACAGATTGGAACACAGACTACAGTATCTAAATGTTGAAAATCAAAAATTTATCTAAAATGATTTGAAAATATTGTTAGTATCTAGATCTGTTAGCAAGTCCTAATTGTAATTTAAAAAATTACAAGTTTAAACTTTTTATTGAACTCTATTAATTAGTGAAAATAAAAACTTCATTAAAAGGAATACACATAATATATACTAGTTTATTAAGAATTTGTTAATAATATTATTTTTTATATACAATATCACTCTGTCACCCAGGTAATGAAAAGCCATAACAGTGACAAAATCTGTTCAGACTGAATGCAGATACATGGTATTTTGAATATTCTGAGATTTCTTTGTTTTGTTTTTTCAATAGATTATTTTTTTTTAAATCAAACCTTTGGATTTAATGATGTAAAACATTGACTCCAGTAATCATTTTAACATCTATGTATTTCTTGTCAAAGTTCTGTTGCAGGTTGAGAAAACAAATCCCTCCCAGCAACCCAAACACCAAGAAAACAGGGACATTTTTTTTTCTATATCTGGCTGCTGAAATGGTTTAAATATTTGCAAATGGATCCGTTGGATTTTATTTTGGGAAAGGGGGGGGGGTAAATTGATTTTCTACTTGGAAAACAACCTGTTTATTTGTATTAAAAAAAAAAAAACACGCCAAAAAAAAAAAAGCATATTAGTTGTATAAAAAAAAGAGTTATTAAATCAAAAAGCCAGACATTTATTGTCAGCACAAACTATTTCTCATATATAAGCTATGAAAACATTAAGTTGAAATACATACAGCTGAGGATCTGAAAGAGCTGCACTACATGGTGGGGGGAGACCAAAATAAAAATGTCTACATTAAATGCTTTCACTTGGGATCAACTGGTAAGAGTTGACAATAATTTCAAAATAGATTCATTTCTCCTTCCCAATTGTGCCTATTTTTTATTATTATTAATTAAAACATGTATTTCAATTTTACTAAAGATCCTTTGCACATTTATACTCATCTAGTCTTTACTCTTAATGTTTCTGGTTTCACTTATCCAGTTTAGGTAATCAATCCATCCTGTACCAAAAACTCATTTTAAAACATTAAAAAAAGAAAGAAAAATAATAGAAAAGTCATGTCACTGCCTACAGAAGTGGCTTTTGGTATTTAAAAATTTAAGATTGATTGAGTGTACTATTAAAGAGCCAAGCACGGTAGTTTTAAGGTTGGTATAGGGAAATATGCTAACATTTCTATTTATCCAGGTAGCAAGTGATTCAAATGGCAGTGTTTCTACCAAAACTAGACAGGGAGGAGTATCAATTCTGGCAGGTCATCTCACAAATAAGATAAAGGGACATAAGCTAAATATATTTAAAAAACTGGCCATGAGAGAAAGACTAACTGATTAGGAGTTTTACCTTGACTAAAAGTTGGTATCCTTTCCTTTATAAAAGATAATAATTTATTTTCATAGTACTACTGTCACATCATGGTTTGTGACATGAATTAGTGGGAATCACAAAGTATAACTTTTTGTTGTGTTTCATGTGAAAGTGAAACCTAATTGAGAATTCTGGGAGTTAACCACATGGTTAGAGCAGCAGTAGTTGCCATGTTCTTGAAGCATATGGATGTGTAATACTGTGAGTGGTAATAAGTAGTTACCATGATTTTGAAATGAGAGGACGCATAAAAATGTAATCTAGCAAGTATAAACAGATGTGTGCTTATTGTGCTTTATATATTATAGGATTATTATTGGAGAATTTCTTGTATTCATTGATGGCTGGACTTGCCAATATGTTAATATTTTATATTTTATGTCAAATGTCATCTGCTAATTCAGGCTTCCATTTCTGAATCTCCATGTTTGTTGTGCTATTACAACTGCAGAACTCATTTAGTAACCATACGCGACAATAAATAATACAACAGTACTAAGTGAATGAAAATATTGTAATTACTGTGCAGCTGACACTCTTTCATGCACAATCAAATGTCACCTATTAGCAGTGACAACTACTTACATAATTGTGTGTGGGTAATCAGTTCAATACTTGATAGTGAATCTATTATACATATATGACAAAAGAATCAATGAGAAAGACTACATCTCATCTTAAAACCACCAAATACAAAGGAAATAAAATAAAATTGAGAATAGGAAGCTACAATAAATTGTTTTGGGGGAAGTCTTCACTCTTGAGAGTTAACAACCACCTGACATATATCATGATAAAATGAACCAATGACTACCTTATATACTCTGTAACTCTTCAGCCACTTGTGCATAAAGAAAGAAATGTCAGAAATCTTCTTCTCCCTACTGTCTGGTGGAGACATCACCACCTCATCGGCCATGTTGACAATTTTCTGAACATTGATGCCAGAGTAGGAGCGCAGTTCTTTCCATAGCATGTTGGGAAATTTAAACAAAAAACACTGCCAAGAAGACAAAAAACAAAACATTTTTACATCATGTGTATTTCCCTTTCCCCAACAACCACACAAACAAATGAAGACTTGAAACATTTAGTCTACTTCCACAACCTGTATAAGGAATACAGCAACAACCCATCTATAGAAACTTATGTCTCTTTTCATTCTTTCAGCTTTGTCTCTAGGAACTTCCTCCGTCATTGGGATATAGTACATCTGGGAAATCCAGCATATATTTTCTGCATAAGCCTAAAAGAAAAAAAAAAAAGAGATGAATTAAAATTTTAATATATCTCAAAGACACACAAAAACATTAGTTAGTTTTTTTTTAAATAAATATCAATAATTAAGAGATTTCCTAGATTAATTTTTTAAATTTCATGAAAAACAAACATACAAATATGATCTATTCTTAAATTTTCCAAACATAACATGCAAGCATCAAAAGAGCTTGAGGATGGGCTCATGACACCCTCGTTAACCGTAGGCCACAGAAACAGATGACCTTTACATCATCTGCCCTATAGACCACAAGGTCTGAAAGGGGAACTTTACTTTACTTTTTACTTTCAATGTCACAAAGAAACCTAATGATCAATTTATCAAATACTTTTGAAGAAGAGGCTTTAATGGGCAGACAATCAATGTATTAGACAATAGTTTTAATTAATATGTAAAATGGCTAGACACAACACTGTTACCTATCAAAATAGATAAAATGTCTGTAAATAGTTCATTTTGTCCCAATGAAAATTTCATATGTGTCACATCTGCCAGCTAAATATACTTCTGAATTTAACACTTAGCAAATAGAAGCCAAAAAATGGCTCATATACATTGTTAGAGGAAAGTTTGGTTGGAAACAAAAATGGTATCAATGCTGTGTAATACAAATCAATGTTATGAATGCTGTGTAATACAAATCAATGTTATGAATGCTGTGTAATACAAATCAATGTTATGAATGCTGTGTAATACAAATCAATGTTATGAATGCGGTGTAATACAAATCAATGTTATGAATGCTGTGTAATACAAATCAATGTTATGAATGCGGTGTAATACAAATCAATGTTATGAATGCTGTGTAATACAAATCAATGTTATGAATGCTGTGTAATACAGATCAATATTATGAATGCTGTGTAATACAAATCAAACTCTTAAGTAAAAGGAAAATTTCAAGGAAATGAAAAGAAAAGAATGGTTGTAACATGGCTGGAAATGAATCTGATATAGTTGACAAAAAGGAAATAAAATCACAATGTAATGAAAAAGATAAAACTTTTTCTTCTTTCAATATGAAATTATTGTAAATGTTTCCCAATAAAAAAAACAACAACATGTAAATAAGCTTAAACCATTGCATTCCTGCTGATCAGTTTCATGTAAGATATACTAATAAACACTAGTAATTTACTAGAAAGGTCAACAATGTATAGTGCTGTGTATTTATTTTCAAAGTTATATTTTTTTGTCTAAAAAAAAAAAAAGTTTGAGAAGTTTGTTGAAGTTTTGTCCAGATCAGTACTAAGAAGTTAATACGTTAATACACCAACAACTGTTTAGTTGAAATAGCTGTCTGAAGTTATAAATCAAAGACCGAATATCAGCAATGGTCTAATCTCAAATACAGGGCATTTCATTATTTTTTCTTCCTTATACTCAAAATCAGCACAGAGAATATTTATGATTTATAAAATTACATGACTCTCCTTTTTTCTTTAACAATATGTTAATAACAATAAATTTTTTCTTAATGGTCAATGTATAGCCACACCACTGTTGTTGCCAATGGGTTTTAGTTGTGAGTTGTGTGTAGCATAATGTGGAGGACTGACAATTAAAGGCTAACTATGATTTTCTATAACACAAGCTAATAATGCCTACAGCTTACATCTGCTAAGAAATTATAAAAGCTTCAATTGCAATTTACTAGTTGCATCTACAATAGTTTTTTTTTACAAATACCAACTACAATGGTTTTTTTCAAATACCATTTTTATTTACTATCATAAGAGCCAAGTCTAATACTGCTTTAAATTTATTGATTCTTATTGGAAATTTCCGGAGTCTATTCTTTTCTCAATTAAAAAACAACATTCTACAAAACTACAAACTACAAAAAACTATTTAAAAAAAATACACAACACATAGAGAAGTTCATTTAGTGACTACACACAGTTATTTTCATCTTTTTCACATTCCCTAGTCAACAATTTACATTTCTAAGACATTTGTAGAATGCAATACATATGCATTTAATTGTGATCTTAAAAACAAGATAATATTGTTATAAACCTGGTGGTGGCACAGATGGGGGTAGTGGTGTGAGTGTAGTCAGCCGACGCAAATCACCCCAGGCCAGCGGTCAACCGTGATGAGTTACGATGGTCAGCCGAGTCAAGTGTCAACAGGACGGTTCGGGAAGGATCGCCATCGTGAACAGAGCTCAGGAGCGTCACGAGGAATGTAGTCATGTGATGAAGCTAGAAAGGTCGAGCGATGTTCTGTTCGGTTCAAGAAGGCCAGTAGGGACCCTATATAAAGAGCGGAGGTGTCGCAGTCAGTGTGGTTCACGACAGGGGCTCAGAACACGGTCAACTACAGCACAGTTCAACGGTGTGGTTCTGTATGGAGCATTATGACGGTTCAGTGCGGAGTACTGACAAGTACAGTTGAGACGACTGGTGTCTTGATCTTGGTCTGCGATCGAGTCCGACACAAAGAGCCTAGTGTGTGAAGTCAGTCCTGGACTGTTGAACCCAGTGAAAGCCCGGAACGAGACGGAGAGGCCAGTGCAAGAGTTGATACGGCGGAACGGTGTTACCGGAGAGATATTTGTACAGTGTACATGTTGCCAATTGTACAGTATTGGCTGTTATATATTCAACTATTAAAGTGTTACGTTACTTTGGAGCCCTGAGTTGTCAAGTTCTTTACGTTGGTGGTGTATGGTGCAATTTGCAGAGAGCCTGCATAGTGAGATTCATAACAACTGGTGTCAGAAGTGGGATCGGATCAGAATCGGATTGGATTGGATCTACTATGGCTCGTCTGAAGCTGCTGTACGAACTTGAATTTATAGAACTGAGGCAGGAACTGCGTGAACGAGGGATGAAGAATGGTGGAAAGAAGGAAACTTTACAAGCACGCCTCAGAGAAGACATTGTGGGAAAAGGGGAAGATCCGGACACATATCTGTTCGAAATTAAACCAACTTTAAGAGAGCTCTTGCACCAACAGCTAGATGACTGGAAGGAAGAGTTGCGGGCTATGAATATGACATGGAAGAAGTCCAACGAAGAGACCTGTACCAAGCTTGAAAAAATGTGTATCTCAGTGAAGGAAGTGATGAGCCCCATGGTGAAAACGATGGACATGGTAGAAGAAACCCTGTGCGACCAAAGAGACTTGAAAGATAAAGGAGCTGCGCCATAATTAAACAATGATCTACTACCACCCAAAGCTTTGAAGAAATATGCAGTGACAACGGTAATGCTGATGAAGGTGGTGCAGCCTGTGAATCCGAAAACAAAGAGTACAGACCTGTGGAGCCAAAAGAGACAGATGAAGAGACAATGGAAGCTGCCCATAGTTCGAACAAATCTTGTGCTGAAGCTTTACCTGATATGAGGACCTCAAACAGCAAGACAGATCAAGAGAACGCTGAATCTGCCTACAAGCCTGTTGCTGAGGGACGTTTACATGATGAAAGCTACCAGTGAGGCTTGGACCCTACAGACGTTCGTCCAGGTGCGAAGCTCAGCAAGAGAAGTCCTGATGGTGACCATAAGAGCCCAATGAAATCTGACGAAGCTGTTGATGGACATTTGCAAGCTGAGAGATACCAGCCAGGTCCGGGCCCAACAGACGTTGGTCCAGCTGCCAAGACTGGAGATGAAAGTCCTGATGGTGGTGAAAAAAATCCAAGGAAACATGACGTTGAAGTTAATGGACATTTGCACAATGAAAGTCATTGACAAGATCTGAAACCAACAGGCGAATGGCCCGATACTGAGACGAGAGAGAGAGGTCATGATGATGATGAAGAAAGCCGAATGGAGCCTGAGGCCGAAGATGAAGTGGAGTGTTACCAACCTGCCCCAGGGGCATGTCCTCCAGACACGGCTGGAGATGATGACTTGTCCCACCATTCCCTGTCCTGTGGATCTGAAACCCATCCCAGTCCTTCTCCGCAAAGCCCTATGAAGTCACCTCTTTGGCCAATGATCTTGGTATCCCCAGCCCTTACATCCTATACCTCTCGATGTGCCAAGCGGCTGCCCTCAATATCGAAGGACAAGAGAACGATGCGGCCACGACATCACTGCAGCCACATGAAGACCAACTGGCGGAGAAGAAGAAGGCTACTTTTGTTGAATACAACATGGATGACGATACAACCACGACATCACTGAAGCGAAATGAAGACCAACTGGCGGAGAAGAAGAAGAAGGCGATTTTTGCTGAGTGCAACATGGATGACGAAGCGATCACGACTTCGATACAACCAGATGAAGGCTAACTGGAGGAGAAGAAAACGTTTTCTGAATTCAACGTGGATGGCGATGAAAGCACGAAGGCGAAGCAAACAGGTGAAGGCCAATTGGAGGAGAAGAAGGAAGTGACCATTGCTAACTGCAACATGGATGGCTCCGTCAAGCACAACAGGCAAGCCAACTGCCACCGATCGACCCCCGCCTGCAGCGACGAAACTTTACCGCCAATGTCATGAGGTTAATTCTGTCCGGGACGGACAGATCTAAGGAGGGGGCAGTGTGATAAACCTGGTGGTGGCACAGATGAGGGTAGTGGTGTGAGTGTAGTCAGCCGACGCAAATCGCCCCAGGCCAGCACTAGACGAGCGGTCAACCGTGACGAGTTACGACGGTCAGCCGAGTCGAGTGTCAACAGAACGGTTCGGGAAGGATCGCCGTCGTGAACAGAGCTCAGGAGCGTCACGAGTCCGACACAAAGAGCCTAGTGTGTGAAGTCAGTCCTGGACTGTTGAACCCAGTGAAAGCCCGGAACGAGACGGAGAGGCCAGTGCAAGAGTTGATACGGCGGAACAGTGTTACCGGAGAGATATTTGTACAGTGTACGTGTTGCCAATTGTACAGTATTGGCTGTTATTTATTCAACTATTAAAGTGTTACGTTACTTTGGAGCCCTGAGTTGTCAAGTTCTTTACGTTGGTGGTGTATGGTGTAGTTTGCAGAGAGCCTGCATAGTGAGATTCGTAACAATATCTATTTCTAATAATAATTCAAATATATATGTACATATATGAAACATTTATGAATCTATAGTGTATAGAGTTCTATATTAATTTTTTTATGCAACTCTCTTAATTCCAATCTTACTGTATGGTGCCCTGGGAACTCTGCAGGCACCCAACAGTGAATAGGGTCGCCAACATACTGGTTCATGCCAATCAGGGCAGCAAAAGCAGCAAATAAGGCTACAGTTCCAAAGTGATGTAATTGGTCAATGCCATCATCATCACGAGCACCTCTGGACAATGTGATTTTGGACAAGGCCTCTAGCATAGATGACCACCTGTCAATATAGTTTTAAAACAAAATGGCTATTACTTAAAGAGTGCTAATGTGAATACAGAAATTATGTGTAAATTTAAAATAACATTAAATCTTTTGATAACTGTCAAGTTGGATACATTCAAGTGAATGTCAATTATTCTAAGAAATTTTGTGTAAATTTTGCTAATGCCAGTCAAATGTCACACCCCATGCCATTACTGTTTCATTTTGTTGTTGCTTGTTCAGCATATATTTGTGTGCTTTGAAAATACAAATAAAAGAAAATAAATTAATTTTAAAAAGCTATCCATCAAGATTGAATAGTGCAAACAAAATTGATAACCAATACTATAAAAAGGGGTCAGTCAAGCCTACCATTCACTGAAAATTTCCAAATTCAATTTTTCTAAAAGGTGATGTTGCTAAATATGGTAGTGAGGAACAAACAAGAAAAATGATTTAACTCCCTAGCTTTTATCAAATAGTACTTACATCTTAAGAAATTAGAAGATCTATGAAAAGTCACAGCCAAAACAAAAATTGCTTCATCCACCTAGAAATAGAAAACAAATTGAAAGGTTCTATGGTACAACTACAATGGTGGAGACTTCAATTAAAAAAGACACTTGATAGTAAAGTGTACCACTGTGTTGCACAAGTACTGGTTTATGTGAGGTATATAGACTAAACAATAGTGATTTATTAAATGAGCTTCTCTTTTGAAATGGCTATTACAGCACGGGATGTATTTGACAAAGTTGGTTCATTTCTGGGAAAGTATAAAATCTCTAGGAAAAATGTGTGTGATGTCTGCACAGATAATGGATAATCTCAGTAAACATGTCAGCTATTCTCCTGTCAACAGCCTTCTTTCCCCAATGCACTCCCACTAAAAAAAAAGAGAGGATTTTCTTGCAAGTAGATGTTGAACTTGGTCATAAAAATTACATATTGAGACTAAAGGCTACACACTGGGTAAAGGATATAGAGTAAAGCTGCCTTATCAAGCAAATTAAGCTGAATGGCATTTGAATTGTTGTAGCTTCGTATTGGCTAGACCTAAAAAAAAAAATGAAAACCTCTATAAACTCATCATCCATTGGTCAATAAAATTAGATATGTTGATAAGTTTCAACACGCATAGTTAAAATAAAATATGATGTCAAGAGGGGTGGGATAGGTATGACATAGTGTAAATCGCATCAAACAAATTTTTTTTCCCTGAAGATATCAAACGCCTTGTACACCATATCAGACAAAATGCATTAAAAAAAAATTTTTAATCATCTAATTCTTTCATTTTAGGTATTTTCTAGTCAAGCAAGAGGTGAACGTCCATGTGCAAAAGAAAACAAAAAAAAACTAATTGTCATACACATGTCACAGTGATAATTCAAAATGTAGGCAAAGTCAATGCTATAGAGATAGTAATGGCAGAGGTGAGCATACTAAATATAATTTTTTTAGGGGGAAAGGGAAGTAATTATGCAAAAAAGAATAATTGTTTGTTAATTTATACAAAAAAATTCATTATTTGTCAAAATAATATTTAAGAAGTATGTATTAAGAAATTGTGTATGTTTTGTTGTCTTATAGATACTAAAACTTTACTGATTACGTTTATTTTTGCTTGGAACATTAAAGGAAACATTGCATAAAAATACATGAATACTGTAAAAAAAATTTTGTTCGATATTGTAGCATTTTCTAAAATGGTAAATCTTTATCGCAAACCCCCTATAGCTCTGAATAGGTTTAATGGAAAGAAAGGAAAGTGTAATATACATGTTCTCCTTTCAATCCTGAAGCCAAATATGTAGGTCTTGCTTGGCTAATGCATCATAGGGCTATACAAAAGCCTTCGTACAGGAAGCACATCCATTTATGTGTATGAGGTCTGAAAAGGACACTTTCATACCAGTGTACTTTACGGCCTAGTAGAAAAATGATCTTGCATAGGAAAACAAAACTAAATGTGTTAAAAATTAGAAAAATTCAGTGTGCACCATACTGCCATACACAGTATTTCTGTTTAACCATCAAACTAAAGATTCTTGATAAAAATGCGGTGAGATGTACGATATGGGAAACAAAAGTGGGGTGCTCAATAAGGCAGCTTTACTCTAGAAATTAGATCAGCATATTAAAAAGGTGCTAAATCACTGATCTAGTTTTGTCTATATTATAAAATGACTCCTAATTCGGAGTCATTTTTTTCCCACATTCTCATTCTGACTTCTCATGATTGTCCTTTTTTTCATCTTGTCAACTTTTCTTTTGTATCATGAAAATGCAGTTAGAAATGATAAATTATTGTTATTTATAGTTAACTTACAGCTGGTATTTTTTTCATAATATAGACCTATATATATCTTGAGCCCTCTATATCTCTGGTCACCAAAAGCTCATAGCCTAAAGATAAAAATATACATTAAATTTTTTTAAGAATCTTCAAATAAGCCTTAATAAGAGTGCCTAATAATTCAATAAGGCTAATTTGTTGGGCCTTGGTTGTCAAAAAGTACCCAAGCATAAATAATTTACCATGCCTAAATGAGTCTGGTATGAATGTACATACATTTTGTTTTTTCTATAGTTATAATGTTGGTGTAATACACAAATTGTAATTTCCTTACACGACAATAAATATTATTACTATTATTATTACTGTTAATAGAATGTGTATATATAAAAATCACCCTTTGGCGGCTTTGGGGCAGAATTTTGTGATTTTACCATTGTTTCTGTGGTAATAAAATCATTAAATAGAAACTATCTGATATAAACATTTTGCATGTAAATTATGAGTGAGTCTGGTGACCGGTGTGAATGATTATTTTTGGTTTTGTATAATTATAATTATGGACTAAACTCTACAACTCTAGAGATAGATATACTCAGCCTCATAGAATCTAGTCGTCTAGATTCACTTAAGGCAAGTTAAGCCCGCACAGTTTAGGCAGTTTAGGCACTTTTACACTTTACGACTTTAGTCCTTTTTAGATTTTAGGGACTTTTAACTAAATTAGACTTTTCACTTTAGAGTCTGATGTCTGGAAATTAATAATATAAAAATAATAAATATTACTTATTAGATCTAGAATCTAGTCAATGTCATTAAAATGATTAACTTAAGTGTCTTAAGTTAAGTCATTACTGATAGTGATAAGCCAATTTATATAGTCTAATTGCTCTAACTCTAATCATAATCATTCGATAGTAGTGACATAGGACATAGATCTAGTAGATATAGGTGACTAGTGACGACTAGTCTGACCATCATTGACCATGGTCTGACACTCATCATAATTTCATATATAGATCTAGACTTACAATTAATTTAAATTAGATCTAGATCTAGATTCTATCTCGATATCTATTGACTTAATTTAACATTTGTGACTTGTCGAAACAAACAAACAAACATCCAATCGTAGCCACAACATTGCTGCTGAAGTTTGGAAAAGTTTGTCAAAGTTTTGCTATTTGATTTCGCCGAGGTCTGAATCCGTTCTATAAATAGAATATCAACTGTCATGGTGACTTTTTTTTTCTCCCCCTTCCCTCCCCCCTCATGTCTCCACTGACATCTCATGTCCTAACACCAGTTGAATGTAAAGTAGGCAAGGAAAGACGATCTGAATTTTGGGCACGGCTGGTTCACCAGTACCAAAGTCCAATGCAAGCGTACGTTTAGATGTAGATCAACACATCAGTACTCAAGTAAAGGAGTCTTAACAGTGTTTTTTTTTTATCATTAAAACCCTTATTTAATAAAGGCGGCCTATTAAAAATTAATTAATCTATGCAGATTATAAAGTGTTACATTATACCAAACATTGATCTAGATATAGGCTTAAATGGCTGTCTGTTTATGCGGTATTCGCGCCATTCACTGTCGTTTGATCGCCTCAATATTATGATCCCGGGTTCAAACCTATTTTGTCCGCTGCCTCTGCCACCCCCCGTCATCCTATTTATTCTAGATTTATACGTAACAATCTAGACGAAACGCCCTCAGTAAAGGAGCTGAGCATTGCCATTGACATGCTTGCACATGGGAAAACACCCGGAGGAGATGGCATTCCTGCTGAAGTAATTCAGGCTGGAAAACATGCCCTAATCAAACCACTCCATGAACTGCTAAGCTTGTGCTGGGAACAAGGAATGGCCCCCAGGAATTGAAAGACTCCAACATTGTTACAATTTATAAAAATAAAGGCGACCGCTCTGATTGTAACAATTACAGAGGCATCTCACTGCTTAGCATAGTCGGAAAGGCTTTTGCTAGAGTATTACTAAAGCGATTACAGATCCTGGCAGATCGTGTTTATCCAGAGTCGCAGTGTGGCTTTAGGGCAGGTAGATCTACAACAGATATGATTTTCTCTCTTCGGCAGCTACAGGAGAAGAGCAGAGAACAAAAGCAGCCCCTCTTCATAGCATTTATTGATTTGACCAAGGCCTTTGACCTTGTTAGCAGAAGCGGTCTGTTTGCTGTACTAGAGAGAATCGGCTGCCCAAATAAGTTAAGAAAACTAGTGTCAGCTTTTCACGAAAATATGCAGGGCACCGTTCAGTTTGAAAGTTCTTCCTCCAGGCCATTCTCCATTAAGAGCGGTGTCAAACAAGGATGTGTACTGGCCCCTACACTATTTGGCATCTTCTTCTCAGTCGTACTATCCAGTGCTTTTAAATCCCTGGAAGACGGAATATACATCCATAGCAGATCCGATGGAAGGCTCTTTAACCTGGCACGTCTTAAAGCCTAAACGAAAAGGCGTCGTATCTTGATAAGGGAGCTGCTGTTTGCCGATGACGCGGCACTCGTATCTCACTCACAAGGAGGTCTACAGAAGCTAGTGAACGCCTTAGCAGCTGCTTGTCAAGAGTTTAGCCTTACTATAAGTCTCTCCAAGACCGAAATCCTGGCACAAGACGTCGCAGAAATACCTATAATACAAATTGGGAACCACACCCTTTCAGTGGTGCAGGAATTTACCTACTTGGGTTCAACAATTGTCAGTAACCTAGACTTAGACATCGAGCTGACAAAAAGGATAGGAAAAGCTACCACAGCATTGGCAAAACTCTCCAAGCGCGTCTGGGAAAATGGTAAATTGACCACAGCGACCAAAATCCTAGTCTACAACGCCTGTGTTGTGAGCACTCTCCTTTATGGCAGTGAGAGCTGGTCAACATACATGTACCAAGAGCACAGATTGAATAGTTTCCACTTGCGCTGCCTGAGACGCATAATGGGCATCTCTTGGAGGGACCATGTCTCCAATCAAGAAGTTTTAAGATTGGCCAATATGAACAGCATGTATGCTCTCCTGACACAAAGAAGATTACGCTGGCTCGGACATGTCACCCGCATGCCAGATGGCAGAATCCCGAAAGATATCTTAGATGCTGAGCTTGTGGAAGGAGTCAGACCCAAGGGCCGCCCAAGACTAACATATAGAGATGTCTGCAAGCGAGACATGAGAGCCTCAGGCATCAGCGAAAGTAAGTGGGAAAACATGGCCAAAGACCGGAGTGCATGGAGACAGACTGTGCGTGCTGGGACAACCCTTGCTGAGAACAAAAGAATTGAAGCGGCTTTAATCAAGAGGGATAAAAAGAAAGCTGTCCTGTCTGCTAGCCCTAAATCAGAGGCATACACATGTACGAATTGTGGCAAAGTCTGCCGTTCTAGAATTGGCTTGATTAGCCACACCAGATTCTGCCCCGTCTCAAGATTAAGCCAAAACCAGTGACTCATTTGGGCGCATCCATTGCCTTTCGAGACAAAAGGAGCCATATATACGTACCAAGAAGTTTAATATAGGCCTACTACTAGGTAAAGATTCGATTTAAACGTTCACACCCCCCCACCCTTTGCCGAAATGAAATTCCCCCCTCTCGGGGGCGGGTGGAATTTTATTACTAATTTTTTACTAATTTTTGCTTTATGTTTATCTTAGGTGGCATGTTTGTGTTAAACCATCATTTGCCCCAGATCAGCCAAAGGGGTTTTGAGTTCAAAATCCCCCTCCAGGGGTTTTGAGGTTAAAACCCCCTTCTTCTATAAAACAAAAATAAAACAGACGACAATCAACATACTCCATGAACGTAGCCAAGGGGGGTTTTGAGTTTAAAACCCCCTTCCAGGCACTGGCGGATCCAGGGGGGCGGTAGGGGCGATCGTCCTCCTCCCCCCCCCACTCAGCCGACCCCCCCCCCCCCGTAGGGCGGACGAATTCACACAATTTGTATACGAATTTATTACTTATGTTAATAATATATACTAATTATTTATATTTCAACCTATTTTTAGATATTATTTCGCCCCCTCCCTATAGTATGTTGGCTGATTTGGTGGGGTCGGGAGGGGGCGATGCAGGGGCGGACTGGGTATCAAAATCGGCCCGGGCATTACCATATAAACCGGCCCACAAATGGCATGTCATATATTTTCGGTGGGGGATGGGGGGGAATTTTTACCCCACTCCGCAATTTATATATATATATATATATATATGTGTGTGTGTGTATATATGTAATTAATCTTCATCACTTTCTGATCTTTCATTCTTTCAAACGTTTTTTCTACCCTAGAATACTCTCTTCCTATAATTAGTGGAAAGACTGTACACACCGCCAAAGGGCAGCTATGGAGTCCGGGGGAGCGCTGTGAGCTTCCCCCAGTGGGGTCCGGGGCGAAGCCCCGGAACCAAGCATTATTTCCGTTATTTTAAGCATTAAAAATGCATATTCTGAAGTATCTACAGTGCAATTAGCTTGCTACTCTTTCGCTTTAAAAAATTAAAAAATCAAAGCTGCTATTCACTGGAGTCCAGCGACTTGTAGAAAAAGGTAAAATGCTTAAGATTTTGTTTTGGAGGGGGAAGGGAAACCACAAAACCCATTTTGGCTACGCTCCTGAAATTTGGTGACTGTAGTTTGCTTAAGTTAGCTGCACTGGGGCAGTAAGTAAAGTTTCCCTTTCAGACAATGAGGTCTGAGGCAAGTGATGGTTTGAAGACCCTCCCCTCCCGGCTACGCCCATGTGTTATATTATAGGTGTAAGCCTAATTCTTAACTAAATATATAAAGTTTGATAACGCATCGAAAACTGGATGTATGCATTCGTAGGATTACATAATATATTGTATTTATACATGTATGTAGTCTGAAAACTATAAACAATACAATTGCAGCCTAATGAGTTTGAAGCTTTTTGGTATTACTTATAGATTACAGAAGTTTCTTCAAAAAAATACGATTTTTACGTCTTACGCATTTCATGTGTCATTCTAGTCATGCATGTTGATCTGTGACTTAAAATATGATAAATCATTGGTTTTCCTGGCTGACTCAGGCAACCCATTCCATTAAAAGATAAGAGAAAGCAGAACGGTTAGAGAGACACTTACTTAATGTGAAAAGCTCTTGCTTCCTCCTAGTACATTCTCATAAACGCGATTTGTATATGAAATTACCATGACCCATTATTTAAAATATAAATCTCCTTTCATTAAATATCAGATGTGACAGCGCTATATAAATTATTGTAATGATTGTAATAATTTTCATCATTAATGACTTCATACTAAGCATAGGTTTGCCATTAATTATAGATCTAATAGTACAAAAATTGATTTAGATTTATTTTTTAATTAATTTTTTTTTTTGTAAGCCTTAAGAGTAGTATTTTTAGATCTAGATTCTATGTTATTAAAAATAAACAAAAAGAAACTTACTTTTTCTTTTCAAATCGCAGAAAGTAGAGCTTTATACCCATATTGAGATATGAATAAGTTGGGTGGTTTGCAATTTCGCGGCTGTGTGTATGTGTTAAAGTTAATTTCTATTAAGTTTTGTTAAAGAGCTAATTGTCTCCCCTTTTTATTATTATTATTTATTTTTTTTTGCTGCGTTATATCAATGTTTTGTAACTTAACCTCTCTCATCCTTCTTTTTGGTTAAATTTCATTGGAACCATTAAAAGACGGGGGAGGGAAGGAGCAAAAAAAATATATATATGGGAGTGCCATCAAAGGCCCATGCCGACCAGCAAAATGATTAGGGCAAACACAACCTCGAAGACATCAAAGCAGTCCATGCCGCTCGTGCATAGCAGAAAGTAGGGTCTAACGTTTTGCAAATGACAATACGTACAGTGTATAGTGTATTTTTGTGTGTGGATATTCTTGTTCAATTTCAAACAAAATTAATTGTAATAAGAATTTAAAAAAACAACAACCTGTTCGGGCCTTTGTGTCTTGCTGCTGTTACTTTTTTTTTTTTAAGTTGTCTGCATTGAAATTTTTTTTTCTTTGGTCGCGACCAGACCGGCCCATTTGGTACCGGCCCACCGGGCATTTGCCCGTTTGCCCATATACCCAGTCCGCCCCTGGGGCGATGGCATCAATTCCTCCCCCCCCCCTTACGATAAACTTTCGAGTGGGTGGGGGGCGGTCCAATTTATTTGTAGAAATCACAGCTTGCTAACAGAATCAATTAAATTTACATATGATTAAAACTTGTTATTAATATTTTAACTGATATTTATATTATGTCGTTCCCCTGTTGGCCGATTGGGGGGTTGGCGAATACCTCTACTGCCCTTCCCACCAAAACCCTGTGAGTGTGGGGGGTGCGGTCCTACTTTTATGGAGAAATCATAGTTTGTGAATAAAATTAGTTGAATTAATATATAATTTTACATTATGTCGCTCCCCTTCTGGTGTCTTCGCCGATTCAGTGGGGTCGGGGGGGGGGGCGATTGCATGTAGGCCTACTTCCCTCCACCCTCTAGCCCTCTGAGTGTGTGTGTGTGGGGGGGCGGTCCTATTTTTATGGAGAAATCATAGTTTGTGAACAAAATTAGTTGAATATCTATATAATAATACGTATTGATATGTGAAACCATTGTATATTATGTCGTACCACACTCTAATCTCAAATTTTATGATTAGTAAATATAAAGTGAAAAAGGGTTGTACCAGGTGGGAGGGGCGATACATGCAATCACCTTTCCCCTATCAGACAAACCAATACTTTTCTTTTTGTATTATAGTTAAGAAATTACAAAATTAAAAAATCTGTCACTAATATAATTTACATATGCTTTAAATTAGATTCTTATATCGAGTCGCCCCACCCCTACTCTATAATGCCAAATGCAATCATTAGCAGAAATTATAAAAAGGAGCGAGGAATAATCGTTTTTATTCCACCGCCCCTCCCCTTTCCAGAGAGAGTTTATTTTTATGTAATTTCACATGAATTTATCATAATTATTTTAAGAAAGACTTTGCTTTGGAAAAGTTATAATTCAAACGCAATTTTTCAGTAAAAGAGTCACGATTGAGATGAGTTCTAAACCCAAACAATTTTTCCCAAGTCGCCTTTTTCCCACCTTTACTCAATCTGATATTTTTCTAGATAAATTTGGGACTATAACTCACAATTTATACTTACATTTTATTGAATATTATTTATGGAATTTTTTTTTTCGGCGGCGATCCTCAAAGCCTTAATCTAAATATGTGGGGTATCTTAAATCTTTTCAAGGAACAAATCGGTTTTATTTGCAATGTATTAAGGGCATATACATTCATATAAGAATATTTTTCAAGTAGCCTACAAAATTATTCAAAAGGTGCTTTTTTAAAAAGGATGAATAATAAGCTTTAGGTCAGGAGAATACGTTTCTTCAGTGAAAAATGCAAGAAAACGCTTTTGGAGTCGGGGCGAACCACTGGTGAATAATGAGCTGTAGATGTCAGGAGAATGAATTTCTGCGGTGAAAAATGCAAGAAAACGCTTTTGGCGGGTTTCCGAGAAAGAGTCCTGCATGGTTACCTGGTTTTATTAATGGGTTTCAGCAACTGGCAAAACATTGCTAGTCTGAAATGTAACTATAATTAAAGCTTTTTTATTGATGGGAGAGGTTTAACCTCAAACCCCCCTTGACTACATGTAGGCCTAATGTAGTGGCTGTATATATATATTTTTATAGTATTGTAAGGATATTTTAACAGCTAAAGCTACAACGATGATGGAATTTAGTCACTGCATGAAGGTTTCCTTTCTTTTTTATTGAAAACCTGCAATTTAGACAGAAGTTTTTTATTGGCCGTGGGTTGGGGTGTTAAGCTCAACCGCTTCCCCCCATGGCTACAGTCATGAAATTTGGTGACTTGTTTGCTTTTTTTTTTATTGAATAAGGGGGTTAACCTCTAAACCCTCCTTGGCTACGCTCATGGATTTTGGTGAAATGTTTGCTAAACTTTTTTTAAAAATTGAAAATGGTGATTTTATCCGAAATCCGCCATTAGCAGTGCTGGTTTTATAGAAAAATCTAATATTCAATTAAACAAAAAATCCCCCCCCCCCCCCCGGTTTTATTTTTTTGCATTTCACTGCACTTTTAATTTCAGACCATAATGAAAAGAGTTCAGGTGGATAAGCAATGATAAGTTTGTGGGCAACATGCAAGAACCATTTGCAAATAGTGTGAAAGACTTAGAGGCTGAGAGAACTGCAACAGACCTTCGCTGTTTGTCCAATAGTCACATCATTTTTCAGAGGCCATGACCTTGAACATTACTTATTGAATTACAAAAACCTCTTACACAATTATATTTTATGAACAAAAATGTTATACACATAAAAACGTGGAGAAACCAACATCATTAATAGTTTAAAAGACTATTTTATTCAAGAAATATTTTGTACTTTTGGAACCATAAATATAATTGATATATAATAAGTATAAATTAAAACATAAAATTCATATTCATTAAGAAATCCTCTCAATAGAGTCAAACAAAATTGACAAACTATAAATGTGACAAGTGAACTTTTTTTTGCTGTTTGTATTTTCTTTCCTATCATTCAAAGCAATTCTTCAATTTAGTCCACACAAACATGGATTGATTTAGTCTAAGTTTGTATACAGCTAGCACCAACCTGATGTGTGTAAGTACTTGAAATAAAAACTTAAATCAAAACTGAACCGCTAATGAGATGTATAATGAGATGTATAAATCGAATAGCTACATACTGTAGTCTACATTAAGAATACACACATGGTCCAATATCAAACATTATTGATTAAACAGAAGCTAGACTACAGCTATCTTAAACAATATTCATAAATACACATATAATGTCTACAAAGTATCTTACTGAACAAGATCTAAAATGATTAAAGTTCATCAGGAAATGTACTATTTAAAAAGAAAAGCAGTGTCTACTTGACAGAATACCCACCAGAATACAAATCTAAGAGAATGGAAAATCTGAGATTTATTTGAAACCAAATAATAACAAAGTTTATTTTATTTATTCATTAGTTAGCTATGATATATAAGAGGTAGTTGGTCACTGTGCTGGCCACATGGTACCATCATTAACCATTGGTTATAGAAGCAGAAAAGATTTAAATCATCTGCTCCTAAAGATTGCAAGGTCTGAAAAAAAGGGGGTGGGGGAGAAGGTGTTATAACCCAGAAATACTTGCTCAAACTTGTTCTTTTCACTTAGTTCCGCCATTTTAATAGTTTTGTCTTCTCAGTGTCATGTGGTGGCTTGAGTAACTTTTCATTTCTTTGGGTCATGTCTGTCTTGTCAGCACAACGTTCACGTAGGATGTGACTTAGTCAAACACAATGACTTTTTTCTGTCTCTATGAAGTCTTAGATCTAATTAATATCTGAGTATCCACAATAAAAGTCAGCCCATCTTACTGTCCTAAATGTAACCAGAAACCAAACATTTTGTAAGTGATTATACAAATTGAATTAAACTTTTTCTTCTTAATGTTAAAAAAAAATAATCTTAAAATGGTTTCACATAAAATCAGCTTTGAAAATTGGAGATTTAGAAAATACAAAATGTAAAGGTCAGAGGTTTGTGCTATAGTCAACTGTGTGAAAAGTCAAGTTATAAAATAACATAAACATGCTAATAGTTGCATTAGTTCAATTAGAAAATTGGGTTTAAAGACAACAAAAAAAAAACACCTACTTTGCTAATAATGCTAATAAATATGTCAAGTAAGTCATTAACAAAAGTTGTGTGTTTAGACAGGGTCCATGTAAAAGGTGACTATATACATGCACGAGTGGGCCTACAAATGGTGGAGGGTGGGGACATTATGAGGGAGATGGCATTGAACTGTGTGGAAGGTTAGGGAAACCAATTAAAAGCTACTTATTACCCTCCCATCATATTTATAAAGGTCAATCAAACTGGCTATGATCTCTTACTCCCTGGTTTTAGAAGGTCACGACCCAGTTGAAAAGAGGAACTGGCGACATTTAGGAAAATGCAAATCTAAATAAAAAAGTCAAGGCAATTTCAAAACACAGGATTTGAAACCAAAATAATTAAACCAAAAACACTTATAATGGTTTTAATAAGACTAAAAAATGTACAATAAATGATTATTACAAAATAAAGAACGAAAGGATATTTTGACAGAGTTGACTTCAACTCAATAATAAAAGTACATATAGTGGTATATAAGAACATGATCTGGTAATTTCTTAAAGTTCTGCATTGTATCTGAGAACAAAATCATGATTAGATGAGTAAAGCTATTATTGGAAGAATGCTTTTTTTCTCAATATTCCAAACATTTGAACAATATTTCACGACGAAAAACAAACGTTTGACAAAAAAATATACAAAAGTAGCACTATGTTAAATAATGTTAATGCCATAATATAGAATTGTATTTTCAGTTACAAAACCATTATTTAAGTTCTACTTAATAATTGATATTGCTGTATGTTAATAACAAAAAGAAAAGCTTCATAGAAAATAAGATAGATAAATAATTAAAAACAGGAACACAGTTTGCAAGTTGTAAGAAACGAACAATTGAGAGGACTCGGCATGTGAACAAGAACTGTGAATGCAGAGTGAACCTTGGTTTTGTTCACATTTTGATGCACATTTCAATAAAAAGTTGAATTTTAAAAAACAAAACAATTAAACTATACAAAAGATTGATTGTAAGAAAACAAAAGTTTGCTTCTAAGTACAAATATATGGTGTGTCAGCAGAACAAAACAGTTGTCAGAGTTTCTACATCTGTTTTATGACTGATATAGTTTAACAAATTCAACAATAATTATTGAGAAAATGCATTTGTAGAATATACTGAACAAAATATGCTGGACACAATTCCACAAGTAAACTTCAGTAGGAATACTATAGCAAAAAATGTTTGGACAAGCAAAGACTAAGAAAAAGTCCACAAGAACAAAGCTTAGTTTAAAAATTTGTTTTTCAAGAAGGCTGTTACTTCTCATTTTCTGTTTCATTTACATCTAAATAAACACAATTATATTATCTAATATACAAAGATGTAGTTGGTAAGCTACATATAGAATTTTAAAAAAATATCAAAAGAGAATATTTACATGACTTTGTGATTGAATGAAATATAGAAATACAGAAAAAAAACTAATAAAAAAAGAATCAAATCTGTATTTTATAAAATTAAGTAAGAAAAAATAAATAAATCAAGAAAATGGATGCATAATATTGTAAAAACATGAGAAATTGTACTCAGAGGAACCCAAAACGTGATAATGGTCTAAAAAGTTAAATTTGTCACGAGGCATTTTTGGTTTCTGAGATTGAAACATTTTAAATGATTTAGCACATTATACATTTAAAAATCCCTGAATGATAGCTTTAATTATTTGTGAATATCTAGATCTATTTACCTTTGTTCAGACTTAGAAAATTCCCACATGATGTCAACACTCTGGAGAGAAAAATACTTTGACACATATAAAGACAAAGTCTGACTTCAGGGATCAGAAAGAAGTAAATGCTATTACAACTTCAAGTCATTTCACAACTGCATAACCTATTTGAAAATATGCTCTCTTAAAGACAGAATACCAAGAATACCAATAAGGAATGAAAACTGCTTTCTCTGATGGCCACAACTAACTTTGGCAACATGAGTGAATGAAAATATTTATTTACAGTGATTGATTGAATTAGCATTAGATTAGATTTTTCTCTCTTACTATATATATCTTCACCTTCCTGATTTAACCTTTGACATGAGGTCGTTGTGAAGGTGTGTACAGCCACTGACAGTATTTCATTCCTGACCACATGAATTTATGATTATCATCACTCCATCAACAATTTTGTTTTTTCTGGTGGCCACTAAACCTTGAAGTACAATCATGAGAGATTTTTTTTCTCAACTCTTTGGAATCAACTTTGTTTCTGACACTTTAAAGAATGGAGGAGTTCAATAATCTATATATGAATATTGTAAGTCAGAAGTACTAAATTTATGTTTATGAGAAGTTCACAAATGAAATTGAATCAAAGGAAGATCAAATGACATAGATGTACAACACTTAGGCAAATAGAGGACAGAATTTTAATGCAAGGGGCACTTTGTTTTTGTGGCTCTTAGTTGTAACAAACAACAGAAATATAAAAAAAAACTCATATGAAAAGTTGTTAAAAATATTTTTTAAATAAATACAACAAAAAGAAAAACGTCTTAGAGTAAGACTATTACAAAAGAGGAAAAAACTTTCACTAAAAATATACTAATGCTATGTTAATCCTATTATTAAATGTATGACATTAACAAAAAGAAACATCAAATATTTGTCTTCAACTGAATAGTTCATTGAGTTAATTCTGAAACAATACAACTATGCTATCCCATAGACGTTTGAGTTACTTTGTTATAAGGAACAGAAAAATTAACACAAACCACAAAATTTGTGCTAGACAAAAAAGGGCAATAGAACCCTTATTGAGTTTTACTCACAATAAAATAGGTATTAAATATTACTTTGTTATAACAGATTGACAATTCAAAATTGCATAATAATATAGATCTATCTATCTATCTATATATATGAAAGCAACATATATTGTATATATATATATATATATATATAACATACTATACTAAGCATTGATTGGAATGAAACTGAATATAAAATATTTGAGTACAAATGAACAAGAAAAAGAATGCCTTTTCGTAACAAGCAATGGCCTGAGTAAAAAAACAAAATGAATTCCTATTTGAACATTGAGGGTAAGAAAATAAAACAATATTTCTTTACTACATCAAAAGTTTGATTGAATTTTAACTTGAATGGGCATTGATAATCAAAATATTAGAATGTCACCAAGAGTTTGTTTTTAAACATAAATGGAGATAACAATGGATAACAGTTTGTGCAATCACAGTTGAGTAAGGCACTTAAAAAACATGAACATGTTTATTGTGGAGCAATGATTAGATGGTAACAAAAACTTAACTCAGCCACAATGTATTTCATTTTAATGAACCAAATGAGCATAAGGGAAAATAATAATTACAGAGATAAGGAAAAAAAAACAAAGAAGAAAATGAAAGAGCAGAACAACTTTTTTTGTGTTCATAAATTGGACCAAAAAATAAATCCAGGACTAATTTTTTTTAAAGTTTGAAACCAACATGACAATTAGTGATACTGGTATTTTATTTGTCCCCCCAAAAAAGGAACAATTTAAAATTACTTTTTAAAAAATTATAATACAGTATACACACATAAAAATAATTCATACTATGTAAACAGGTCATGCTGGTTGAATTCAGATTTACTAGCTTCAGAATAATGACATTTTACAGGTGAGAGTAAAATGAATTTAAAATTTGCTCGAGAATTGTTTAGATAACAACAAAAAGTCATTTGAAAATATTTTTAAATTACTGGCAAATCAATAGTACATGTTTTTTTTTATATTTGTATATCATTCAATACTAGCCTACAGTAATTTTGTCCCAAAAAGTGTTAAAATATACTTTAAAAAGTACAAAAAAAAATAAATCAACATTTATTTTAATACATCACTTTTTTTAATCAAGCCTTTTTAAGGGGAGATCATCATCCCCATCTTCTATTACTGGAGCAGAAGGACTTTTTGGTAAGCCATTTGTTCTTTCATTAGTTCCAATGTCATCATCCTCTTTCAAGCTGTGGGTATCTTTGAATTTCTTCCAAAGATGATTCACAAGGTCCAGGGCCAGCATGTCCCCAATGTTTGATGCAACAATTCTCATCATAAACACGCCATCTGTCCGCAGGTAGTTTCTAACAAACTTTTTGAACAGCTTGCTCTCCTTGTTCTTATTGATATTAAGGAGCAGGAAATACTTGGAGAAGAAATCTTCTCCCGTGCGGGGCAGGATGGACCTCATAATCCACTGGAACAGGTTAACAGCATTAAAAACTAGTAACATGATCAGCCAGCACCAAAATATGAGGTACATTTTCTCCAGAAAAAGATTGATGGAAAGCACACACTGTAGGGTGT
Organism: Biomphalaria glabrata; assembly: GCF_947242115.1. NCBI lineage: Eukaryota > Metazoa > Mollusca > Gastropoda > Planorbidae > Biomphalaria > Biomphalaria glabrata. The sequence continues at coordinate 16,139,525 of NC_074726.1, forward strand.
AGGTCTGCAGATTTTGGAGCTGTCGTACCTTGTAGTCACACCAGCCCACCCGGGGGAATGTGTGGTGGTCCTGCCAGTTGCCTTTTTTGAACAAGGACTCTATAGCTCTAAATCCAAAAGTCCAGAAATTGATATCCAAAAAGGCTGAGAGCAGAAAGAACTGACCAATGACATTGACAAAGTAGAGAATTTTGGTTAACATATACAGGCCACTGAGGTAAGTCCCAGACCGCTTCCCAAAACAAAACATGACACGAGAGCACTTGTCTCGGAAATTGGTCAATGCATTATACCTGTACTGAGAGTATGTTACTAGCCACCGATCAATGAAATGAGTGATGTGGCGCATTTTCTCCTCTCTTTTCTCTTGGGTTAACATAGCTGTGTCCAGCGCCATTGCAACTATTTTGGAAACATTTAGGCCAGAATACTTCTTTAGCTCTTGCCAGACCAAATGAGGGAAGTAAAATAAGAAAGCTTGAATAAGGAACAAGATGAAGACCCATCTATAGTAGCTGATGTCATTGTACCACCTACAAAAGAAAACAAACATTTTTTTAAGACTTGATAAATGGAAGTTGTATTATATATATATATGCATTATAAAAAACAACAACAATGTAATACATGTATGTGTACATATAATTTATATCAGAATATGCAAACATGAGCATATATACTTGAAAGTATCAGTCGAATATTGTCTTTGAAAAGTGGATTACATTCAAGGCATGAATAACTTGGGCATAATTCAGAATGATTATCATTATGTCATTGACCTTATTAAGTTACTGTATGACATTGACATAAGTGTGCTAATGTGTGACCTATTAGCTCTTGGTTCTTTTTCCATAAATGTTTAATTTTAAAATATCAGTATGTTTATAATGTAATAGCAGTAATAAGAAAAAAGAAAGTATAAAAAAAAATACTTCAAAAACAGATTTTTATTAAGCGTAATTGTATCAACTAGTTTAGATCAGTCATGTATTTCAATTTGTAATAGATCTAGACTAAAAATAATAAATCTGTGCGACTAGAATATTTTTACCAATTATTTTTTGTTTAGAGCAATTTCATACTTTTAGTTTTCTCAATATGCAATAACCCTAGCACTTGTCTGGACCAGTTGGGAAAGGGGTGGAGGAAGAAAAAAAAAAAGACCTTCCAGACCTTGTGGTCTATAGGGCAGATGATGTAAAAGTTATCTGATTCTGTGGCCTACGGTTAACGTGAGTATCATGTGGCCAGCACAATGACCAACTGCCTTTACTTTCCCCAACTAATGTCAGGTACCCATTAGAGCTGGGTGGACTGGGGGAGAAAGAACGACCTGAATTCGAACTCGAAGGATCAAGCCTCCTCAAACCAGTACACTAACCACTATGCCAGTGAAGTGCTTATAAAAATAGAATATTTTATAGTTATGAATTGTTAGTTTCAAACTTAAAAGCAGCAATCTATTTCTCTCTGCAAAATATTAAGGGAACTTTACCTCCACATTAGTCAAGTTAATTTTTTCCCTTGTTCAACACCAAACAAAGTAATTAATTACCAATAGTTAATTAACTAATTATTTTTTGTTTTTTTTTTAGTGATTCTTGTTTTGTCAAGTAAATGAAATAATTACACAAAATTTCAGCTTGATCCAAGATTGGGTGTGGGATAAATAATGTGTTTTTTACCAAACAGACAGAGTGAGTTTTGTAAAAAAATTTTTATATACTAACAATAAACTTTAGGAAGGAATAATTGGGCCACCTTTATCTTTTCCTAACTTTCTGGGGGCAGGGAAAAAGTTTGTACCTCATAGTCTTTGTAGACTAGTCTTTGTCAATATTTACAATCTATATATAACACTGGAGCACACTTTAGATGTAATCCTCTATTACTAACTCTCTTCTCTTGTAACTAAACAAAAGATGATTCTAAAATAAATGTCAAATCAACCTCTGGCCATGTTGACAAAAAGACATATAGCTCTAACTGAAAAAGAAGAAAAAATGGGAGGGGGGGGGGATCAGCATGAGGCAGGTAAAAAGAATGTGGGTGTGCATGCTGACATAAATGGGGACAACCAAATCTTGTTTACCTGTCCTCTTCAGCCTTTGGAATGGTCTCCTCAAATGGTACATTGTACATTGGATGGACCCAGCAATAGCTGTCACAGTACTGCTGAAAGTGTTTCTTGCTGTACTCCGCAGGCACCCAGCAGTGTATAGGGTCACCAACATATTGTTTAGCACCAATGCCTGCAACGTTGATCACATAGTACAATCAGAAAGTAATGCTACTAAAAGCTAGAAAGCTAATAATACAGAAAGAAAATAATAAGATGGATAATTTTTTTCAATCTATCCTACAAGAAATTACTCCATATTCCTACATTCAAACATCATTAGCAGTGATAAGTTCACCAAACCCAAATATATTTGTGAACAAATATACATATATAATATATAAAGCAGAAAGTAAGGCGTATGTATGTATAAATGTATGTATGCATGCATGTATGTCCTGCATAGAAATCAAAACCATTAGACCAATCTTGACATAGACTAGATCTAAATTCAATGCACTAGATCAGTAATACCCTAAGGCCTGCGGGCCGCTGGTATTATCCGGCTAGTATATAAGTTCCCTTACTGGTCCATGAGATGGATTAAGATCTTTATTTTTGTGGCAAATAGTTAAAAGTTTGTTGTGTGGCCGGCAAAACTAACAACTTTCTATATTTCGCCAAGCTGCTGCCAAAGTCAAGTGCCCATTTAATGTTGGGTGAACCAACCTAAGAACTTTACTTAATAACTGCTATATAATTCTTGCAATCTAAAGTAAAATCTAATCAACTTTATTTTTTCAATGACTTTCAGATAGTTGCTGAGCATTTGACTAGAGACCACGTTATCCTAAAAGAATTTTGCTAAGATCTGCTCAAGAAGATGTTGCTTAACTATCTGGCCTGAGGTTCATATAAAAAAGGCTTTTATAATTTACTAGTCGACCGGCGGCGTAGCATACGCCGCTATTTTGAAGGGCCGGCCTTAGGCCAGTGATACCTATGCGACCGCAGTGGGGCCCACACTTTCATAGGACCCGCTCTAATTCAAGGTGTATACATTATTAAATTAAACCATATTACAACAAAACAGATTTCCCGCGCCCTCCTGTCGATTTACCAGGAGCTCCTGGAAATCTCCCAAAATCGCAAATTATACAAAAAAGTCCTTAAAATATATGGAAATATATACACAAAAATTGTCATTCAATATGGAAAGGCCAATCTTTTGCACTGCATTATGCATCAGCCGTAATTGTGTAATCTGGTGAAAGAAGCTTTTCGCGCCTCAAACTAATGAAGAATTACTTGAGGTCAACAATTCTCGTATATAGATTGAAACATTTGGTAATTTTTGCTATTGAGCGTGATCTTTGTTGGAAATAGATGTACTGTACAACATCGCTACATGCAAGGCTCGTAAAGTAATTCTGAACGTAGTAAAGAATGAATAAAATGCATAGACAAATTTATTTTCTAATACAAACTCTTAAATTTGACTTATTGTCCCAAACTTGGCCTCGCGAAATCCGTTTCAAATAGGGCCCCACAATGCTTAAGTCCGGCCCTGCTATTTAGTGTTTGTAAAATGTTCCTTCAGAGTTGACGATAGTTTACTTCCTAGTCCAAACCTCCCGCATGGGATGGGAGCGGGCAGGGTTTGACAGTCCAGCGCGCAGCCATCCCTAGTGAGCTGTGAAAACGTGTTTTCCCCCCTCTTGTTTTTTTTCGTGGGGTGACTATCCGCAGAAATAAGAGAGTGATCTTCCCATTTAATTCTCGTCTGACCTGATTAGGGAAGAAGAGAAATATATATAATGATAGTGGACCGGCGGCGTAGCCTATGCCGCTATTTTGCAGGGCCGGCCTTAGGCCACTGCAACCTATGCGACCGCAGTGGGCCCCACACTTTCATAGGACCTGCGCTAGTTCTAGGTGTATAAATGATTAAATAAAACTATTTTATAACTTATAACAAATTTCCCGTGGCCTCCTAATTTACCAGGAGCTCCTGGAAAACCTGAAATTGCAAAATATATGAAAAAGTCCTGGAAAACTTCAGAAATTATTAAAATCTTTTGAAAACATACAAATCTCCTGAAATATATAGACAAAAATTGTCATTTTGGGGTGTCATTCATTATGGAAAACGCCAATCCTACGTGCGATTAAAAAAAACTGCTTTATGCAATACCCATGATCTATGTAGGAAACAGAATTCTTATGATATACTGTATGACTTCGCTACACACAAGGCTCGTAAAGTAATTCTGTACGTAATAAAGAGTGAATAAAATGCAAAGACGAATTTATTTTCTAATACAAACTCTAAATGTTCACTTTTTATTTGTATCCCTACCCAAACGTGGCCCTGCGAAATCAGTTTCGAAGAGGGCCCCAAAATGGTTAAGTCCGGCCCTGCTATTTAGTGACGGGTGAATACAGAGTAGATTACTTGTTCTCCTCTCCCCCTATTTTTTTTCGCCGCTTAAGTTACGTGGGGTAACTGTAGTCTGACTTAAAAAAAAAAAAGAGTGATCTTTCCATGACTTCTTGGTCACAATGGTTAAGTCGGGCCCTACTATTTAGTGACGGGTGAATACTACTTGTTTTCCACCCACTCTCTTTTTTTTCGCAGCTAAAGTAATGTGGGGGTAACTCTAGTCCAACTTGCAGAAATAAAAGAGTGATCTTTTCTTTATTTCTTGGTGTCAGGAATGGTTGAGCCATGAAGTGAATTATATATATAGATAGTCAACCCACGGTGTAGCATAAGCCGGTTTTTTGCAGGGCCAGCCTTAGGGCACTGCAACCTATGCGACCGCAGTGGGCCCCGCACTATCATAAGCTAATCCTAGGTATAAATTATTAAATTAAACCATTTTATAACTAACAGAAAGAGTGATATTTCCTTTACTTCTTATGTATATACATTGATACTCATGATCAAACAATTTAGTTTGTTCAAAAAAGATCACTATAAAAACTTTTCCAGCAAATACTTTTTGTACTTTTTATTGATCCTTTTCAAGTGAAAGATTGTAGGGATACAAAAAGACAAGATCAAAATGCACATCAAGGGATACAAAAAGACAAGATCAAAATGCACATCAATGACCTACCCAGAGCTAAAGCAAAGAGTAATCCTGTGGTAGCCCAGTGGTTTAACTGGTCCACAACATCATCATCATGAGCTTTGTTTCTCAAGGCAATATTGGCAAAACTGGACAGGAGTGAGGCAATAATTGGTGCCCTAGGTGAGAAAAACAAAGTAAATATAATGTATGGTATGCAAAAAGTGAACAAGGTTCAAAATGGAATAGCAAATATACAATTGAGAGTATAGCACAGTCTAAAAATACAAAAATCAAAAATACAAATCTAAAAAAAAATATTTTTTTTATATTAAACACTTCATGGAAATCCTTGGGGTATGGTAAAGTTTACATTTGCTTAAGCGACCAATGACTAACAAAGGTATAAACTGGCATGAACAACTGCCTTAACCTCTCTAATACTCAGCAGAACTAAATAGGAGGGACATCCCAAGAATTTTTTTTTTTTAATTCCTGACCACACCAAGTCCCTAGATTTGACACTTTAAAACCCAATGTCATAAATACCTAACAAAAAAATTATTTTACAGTTCAATGTAAAAGAATGATGGCGCAAAAATATGGGAGTAGTAGAAGATATGAGAAAGCTTAATAAAAGAAACTGTGGGATTTATTATTGTTAAATGGTTCTAAAATAATTAATATGGCTTTACCATACTTTGTAATAATTTCCTGGAAATTGGGAAAGTCATTATTGAAAAATAAAAATTTTGATAAAGGAAAATAGAAAAGAAGAATATGAACAGGCTGACTCTTGTGGCGATGGTGAGGTGAGAGCAAAGTGTGTTTGTCTTGTAAGAACATACATGGAAATTATATTTATGCTAGTAATTTTGAAAAAAAAACAAAAAAACAAGATTACAAAAATAGTAAGTGTGGAAACAAAAACTCACAATTGGCCCCTGAAGTGTGCACTCAGGCAGGTTTTAATATTTTTAGTATGAATATCAGAAACTATGAACTACAAATTAATGACTAAGAGGAAATTTGTCTTGTGTATATCACTCTCCACTTCTAGAAGATGAACATTGCTTATAAATTGTTTTTTATTTATATTCGACTTATATACATGACATACTAAATGCATTATTTGTCTTTTAAAACAAAAAACATTTTATTTAAAATGTAAATAGCTAATATAACATAAAACACTTAATTTAGTAATACAATATTTTTTATAACATTAAAAAAAAAAAGAAAAAAAACTGTTTGCATAAATGTTTTTAAAAATATATATACAAAAATAACTCCCTTATTAAAGAGGTTCTGTTCTACTAAGTGGTAAAGCGCTTGTATTCCGAACTGAGTCCCCAGTTCAAATCCTGGAATTCTTTTTTTCAGGCTCTGTAGTCCACCCAGCTCTAATGGATACCTGATGTTAATTGGTTGGAAAAGGTACACACAGTAGGTCATTGTGCTGGCCACATGACACCCTTGTTAACCATGGGCCACAGAAATAGATGAGTTTTACATTTGCCAATATAGATTGGAAGGTTTGAAAGATAAACTGTTCCCTGTTCTTTATTATTATAGTCCTTCCCCCCCCCCCCCCCCCCAACCGGTGTTTTTGTGGATTTTTATGAAGAAAACAAAAAATGCTTGCATAGTTAACTTTAAAAATTACGGCTTCACTTACAGAATAGAAAAAAAAAGCTTTTGCCTCGAGAACTTTGTTAAGATCTAAAACATCAGGATATTTGATTTTCAATATCTCTTTTCTAGCTTTTATGATCAAAAGGGGACAAACTCAATCTTGGATGATTTATGAACTGAATGGTACTTTAGTTTATCTGTAGATTCTGCTCCAGACAGGTCCCATATTGTTATTGTAAGGGTCCCCATCTTGTTATTGTAAGGGTCCCATCTTGTTATTGTAAGGGTCCTATCTTGTTATTGTAAGGGTTCCATCTTGTTATTGTAAGGGTCCCATCTTGTTATTGTAAGGGTCCCCATCTTGTTATTGTAAGGGTCTCATCTTGTTATTCTAAGGGTCCCATCTTGTTATTGTAAGGGTCCCATCTTGTTATTCTAAGGGTCCCCATCTTGTTATTGTAAGGGTCCCATCTTGTTATTCTAAGGGTCCCATCTTGTTATTGTAAGGGTCCCATCTTGTTATTGTAAGGGTCCCATCTTATTATTGTAAAGTATGTTTCACCAGATGATGGGCTCAATATATGAAAGTTTTCTAACTTTCCTAGAGGTGGTTAGCTACAAAGGACAAAAAGTATGGTTAAAATGGTGCACAACTAAACTACAGATAACTGTCAGAGATATATTCCATGTGCTGGTCATTCTCTGAACCTGTTAGTGCAGCAATTGACTGCATTAAACTATTTTTTTAGAATTAAGAAATATAAAATTTCTTTTAAAGATTTATTATATCATATTTATATCACTATCTTCTATATAATACTGGTACTTCTTAACTGTATATATGTTAAACCCTCTAAATATTAGAAAAATCATACTTATTACTGACATATATATGATATCTAAACATATAAAGGACCCTCTATCTTAAATAGCCAAAATGGCATTTTCATGTCAAAATTTGGTTCTGGCTATATCATATGTACATGTACATGTGTATTTTCTCAAGGCCATAAGTAATTTTCACACACACACACACAAACTACATCCATCTTAATTAATTAACAAAACTTTATATAAAAAATGTTATAAAAGACACAAAAAAGTTTGATTACTTCGGTTATATCACACTTTGATCCCTATATATACTTGATAAATATATGACACTTTAAATCTTGTTTTAAAATGGTGCCTACTTATGAATACAAAAAGTTTTGATATTTAATTAAAACACAAAAGGATTTGCTTTCAGACGACCAAAAGTGAGTTTTGTGATTTATACAGGTGAAGATGAAATCATATTTTTAACCTTTAGATCAAAATATGACAAACAGAGTCACACACTCATAAATCAATAGTGGGTTTATTCATTTAATAAGTACTCACATGTTTGTATAAAGTTATATTATCCTCTTTCCTCTAAGCTTAAATTTAATATTTTATCTGAAACAACAAATAACAAATAAATAAAGCAAAAAAATAAATTCTTAACAATTACAAATAATAGGGCCATTTAGAGATTAGAGAAAGACAGTGGCACAAGAGCTTTGCTACCTCGTTTTTTCTAATCCACTTTTTTTTTGTATAGATTTTAACAATATATAATTTGCAGTTTTAAAGTATTATAAAAAAATTTAAACTAAGACATAAAAATGAAATAAAATAACAAGTATAACACCTGATCAAGGTAACCAACAACTACATTAGAGGATAACGCCTTACAAAGGGGAACATTGCTTACAAATTATTTAATGAAACATATCAGTTAACAAAGACCATCATATAAATAAACAACTATGTTAACTCTTTCTCTCCTAAGTGATGATAACATTATTGAGCTACCCCATTCTCTAAGTCGAATGAACAATATTACAGTCGAGGCTTAAAAGAGTAACATTTTTCATTTTTTCATCTCAAAATATTTTTAACTGGTTAAAACTTGACCTTTAATAGTTTCCCTTTTTATCATTTTCAGTATGTTTTTACCCAAACGGATGTTTTTAAAAAGAGAAGGCTAAAAAAAGGCTAAATTTTCTTTAGATTAATTTTTTAGGTTATGGTTATGTGGGATAATAAGCTAACAACCACAGTTTTGTATGTTTTAGATATCTTAGTTTTTAAGTTTTGTGAAAATATGAATATCTATCATAAAAATACATTTATTTTAATTTGAATCATAAAATATAACCTAGATCTAGTTCTATTGGGTTTGTAAGTTTTCATTTTAGAATTCTATAATCCAAAATTAAATTAAATTTTGGTTTTATAAACATAAATTTGTTTTATATAACAAATGCATGTGTTCCCTTTTAATTCTACACCAAAAATAGCATTTTCTGATAAATAAAAAGTTATTAAAGTTTAATCATAAGAGCAGGGTAGTGAAAACAAATGAATAGTTTTGTAAAAGTGACTTCATAACAGTTCATAATTCACACTAACATATTTATGGAAATCCATGCATATTGACCTATAAGGTGTTTGGATTGTATACACTGATATATAACTCATTCACTGTCCTGTGTTTTGAGATTTCTTACAGATGAAAAATTAAAAACAAATACTGAATTGATTATAATTTTTATTTAGATCTAGATTCTAGATCTAATTATTCTAATTAACCTATAATAAGACTTATTAGATTTACAAATTTTAATATTATCATTAACTGATTAAGTCAATGATTAGAGAATACTAGACATTACTGTTCATTACAAATACAATTATAAATCATAATTATGAATTAGTCATAATTAGATCATCAATATAAATATTATTATATATTCTAGATTATATCTATTTAAATATTTAGAATAATAGATCTAGAATCTAGTAATAGTTACTAATAGATAGACTATATAATAATAAGTATATACTATATATAACTATATATATTATAATTATTATATAATAGGTCACTAGTAATGACTAGTTAGACTAGTCCTAGTAGTAGAGTAGTACGTAAACTACGTACTTATGACTTATGTACTACTACTAGTCTAGTAGTGTAGAACTAGTAGAGAGTAGTCAGTCTAAAGTAAAGTAAAGTCTAACTTAACTAACTAAGACTTAGTTAGACTACTAAGAGACTTAAGAGAGTCAGTACTGTCAGTAGACTAGCTAGAGCTTTTTATAATATAAAATATTATATAGATCTATGTCTAGTACAGTCTAGTGATCTAGACTCTGTACTGAAGACCTAGATTTAGACCTATTATTATTATCTAGTCGACTCGACTATACATACAATTATGGGATGGGTTGTTTATCTCCTACGAGTCTAGATCTAGATCTAGTTCTAGTTCTAGTCTAGATAATCTTATTTTAGTTTATTTATGTCAGACAAAAGTTCACTTCCTGTGTCTATAGCTCTTTTACTTTTAACTTTTAGTGAATTTATAATTATATAGATCTAATCTAAAGGTCTTGATCTAGAAATTCTAACTAGATCTATATAGATCTAGATTCTAGATTCTTGATCTAGATTATATAGATCTAGATGATTAGGTAACGATTATTCTACTAATAGAATAGATTTCGGAAATGTTGAATAAGTCCTGGATTCTTGACTAGTTTTAGATCTATCTATATTATACAGCCTAAGTCTAGCTAGACGTTTTATACTTTAGACTTTGACTAGAATTGACTAGATTAATTAATATTAATTTAATATATAGATCTAATATATTTATACAGAGAGAATATAGATAAGCAAATATTCACATCGGATATATAAAACAATTTTTCACAAGTATTTCTTTTACCTGACAACACAAGAATCAATAATAATAATAAACAATTAGATCTAGTTGATTAACTATTGGTACCGGAAAATAATTAATTTATACTAATTAGTGGTGTTATACTAGATAATAATAAGGCTAATCTTCGAGTCCGAAGATTAGTGAGGAATGCAGTGTTTCCCGTGGCTGCGCAGTCCCAGCTGTGACCTACATATTTTGCCACATCCAGGACAAGCATAACCATTGTCCGCAGGTGGTCGATTTAGCTTTTCCCTTCGCCGTCTGCGCTTGTCATTGACAGAAGATTTTCTTTTGGTCTCAAATGTGTATCCCGCGGCCTTCGTGAGTGACCTCCAGCTGTCTCGTTCTAAGGCCGCATGCAACCAGGTGCTCTCCTCTATGTCAGCCAAGGAATGTTGATGCATAAGCTGGTCTTTGAAGCGTTTCCGTGGGGCGCCTCTGTTACGTCGACCACAAAAAAGACTGTCTTTGGCATACGTTCGTCTCCCATACGGGATACGTGCCCTACCCAGCGTAACTGTCGGACCAAAAGAAGTCCCTCTATACTATCCATACTGGCGTTCGCAAGGACATAGCTGTTTGTAGTGCGGTCTTGCCACCGTATGTCCATGATGGAGTGCAAGCATCTTTGGTGGAGCTCAAGAAGTCCCAGATGTTTCCTGTATAGTGTCCATGTCTCAGAGACATACAGAAGGGTTGAGAGAACCACCGCCTGGTAGACACTGATTTTTGTAGGCAGGCGGAGCGATCTGTTCCGCCAAACTCTCGCTTGAAGGCGTCCAAAAGCGCAAAGGGCCCTGGCCAGACGGTTATCAACTTCCCTTGAAAGTGAGGCGTCATTTGACACTATACTACCTAGATATGTAAAGTGGTCTACCACATTAAGGGGCTGTCCGTTTACGGTGGTTGCCAGAGCTAGCCAGGAAAACCAGTGACTTGGCAGAATTTAAGTCATTGGTTAATATGCATGACTGAATGCATGACGCGTAGGACGAAATCATCTTCTTTTTTGAACTAACGTCTGTATTATATAAAATAATATTAATATATATATATATATCATGGGCGTAGCCAAGGGGGGGGGGTTTGGGGGTTCAACCCCCCCCCCCCAAATGAAATCCCCCCCCCCCCAGATATAAAATCTAAAGCAAACTACAGTCACTTAATTCCAAGAGCGTATTCAAGAGTGGTTACACATTTTAACAGTGGCAGGGCTCCCTTAACAAACTGTAGTGAATAGTCATCTGCCGAAATTGAAAAACACTAAATGTGGCTCAACAAAGATGGCTAAGACAGATTTTAGTAGTCAGTTATAGAGATCGGGTTTAAATCAAGGAAATCCTATGCCGAACTGGGAGTCGACCCTTTAGTAAGATTGTGAGAGAGCGACGCATGAGGTTTGCGGGACATGTTCTCCGACAAAATGAATATATATTATAACACCCATGGGCGTAGCCAGATGGGGGGGGGGGGGGGTTCCCCCCCCCTAGGGCGGGGGAGACAGACTTTAGTGACTGATTTTTTGCTTTGATTTTGTTTATTTTAGGTGAGATTTTAATACTAAACGATCACTTGCCCCAGCGCAGTGGGTTTTGAGTTTAAAACCCCTACCAGGGTTTTTTGCAGTTAAATCCCCCTCTTCTATAAAACAAAACACACAAAAAAATGCAAACGGCAATCCCCAAATTCCAAGAGCACAGTAAAGGAAGATTTTGATTTTAAAACCCCCTCCAAAATTTACGATGAATCTACTCTTCAATATAAAAAAAAAAGCAAATTATGCACTCAAAATGTTATGAGCGTAGCTAAATGGGTTTTGACTCAGTTTTAGGTTTAAACTCCCCTCCAGTGGAGTTTGAAGCTAAAAAAATACATCTTCAATAAAAAAAAAAAAGCAAATTACACACTCTAAAATCTATGAGCGTAGCCAAATAGGTTTTGAGTTTAACCCCCGCCAGTAGGGTTTGAAGCTAAAAAATACATCTTCAATGTAAAAAAAAAAAAAAGCAAATTACGCACTCAAAATGCTATGAGCGTTACCAAAAGGGGTTTTGAGTTTAAATCCCCCCTTCAGAAGGGTTTGATGCTAAAAAATACCTTTTCAATATAAAAAAGCTAATTACACACTAAAATTATTTGAGCGTAGCCAAGCCAATTGGGTTTTTGAGATTAAACTCCTCTCCTCCAGATGGTTTTGAGTTTAAAATCCCCTAACAGAGCGTTTTGAGGTGAAAAACCTCTATCTTCAATATTGTTACGTATTTCTGAATCTTCTGGCTAGATGTATTAGTTGGCACACAAATAAAAACACTGTAAAGAACTTGACGACTAAACTTTCAGTTTCATATAACTTTAATGACTATTAACTCTATCAATTTGTTACTGTAACATGTAGCGTAGAAGACTGTACAATATCTGTCAGTTTACAGTTAGCTATACTTCGTTGCAATTCATCTCTTCACTTAGTTGCAATTCATCTCTTCTCAACTTCCATCGAGCCGTATTCCACAGAACAGACCAACGACACACTTCCCAGTGTCGCTCCAGGTCTCCAAAACTGAACCAAGTCGTAACAGACCAACGACACACTTCCCAGTGTCGCTCCAGGTCTCCCAAAGCTGAACCAAGTCGTATTCCAGTCTACCACATCAGAGCCGCACACGTCTTACATCGACTGTATCGACTGTAACGGCTGAAGTCCACTGTAGTTCGCTGTATAGACTTTAACGACAGTAGTCCACTCCAGTTAACTCTACCCTAGTTAACTTGCATCGAGTCGTACACATTTCTCTTCCACAGAGCCGCACACGTCTTACATCGTCTGTATCGACTGTAACGGCTCACTCACGACTCCATACGACTGACTTTCACATTAACTCTCTGGCTTATATAGAGTCCCTAATCGCTTGTCCAAAGTTGCACAAACACGGCTAGTATCCTCTGGAATAACACGTGAGGAAACGTCACATCCTGTCTTTGTTTATACACGTAGATTCCAGAAAACATCGGCTGCTGTGTCATCTTGCCGGGGTCACAAGTTGTGACCTCTATCTGTCACTGGACATTGCTAGTACCTTTTGGAATAACATGTAAGGACACGTCACATCCTGTCTCTGTTTATACATGTACATTCCAGGGAACACCCGCTGCTGTGTTATCTCGTCGGGGTCACACGTTAACCTCTTCCTGTCACTGGTCATTTGTAACAATATTATTTTAAAACAAACTACAGTTTCCAAATTCTATGCTCGTAGCTAAATGGGGTTTAGAAAACCAAGTAAGTCCTGAGATTTTTTAGTTTAAAACTTCCAACAGATGATTTTGACGATAAAACTTCCCTTTTCGATAACAAATCTAAAGCAAATTACAGTCACCTAATTCCAAGAGCGTATTCAAGAGAAGTTACATATTTCTACCAGTGGCGGGGCTCCATTAATAAAGTGCAGTGAATAGTCATCTGCTAAAATTAAAAACACTAAATGTGGCTCAACAAAGATGGCTAAGACAGATTTTAGGAGTCAGTTATAGAGATCCGGTCTAAATCAAGGAAATCCTATGCCGAACTGGAAGTCGACCCCTTAGTAACTTAAGATTGTGACAGAGCGTCGCATGAGGTTTGCGGGACATGTTATCCGACAAAATAAATTACGCATAATAAGAAATGGGATGACATCCTAGTAAAACTTGGCGCCACACATACATGGAGGTCCTCAGAGCAGGTGGGAACAGGCTTCAGACATTACCAGTGACAGATTTTTGTGAAAACAGCTTGACGCAAATGCGCCGAACGGCGCGGGAGGGTCTAAGTTAGAAAGAATAGCACATTAATTTTTGAAATAAGACTTTTTAAAAGTAGGAAAATGCACTGTAGATACCTCAGAATATGCATTTTGCTGTCATTCAATACCAGAAATAGTGCTTGGCGGCGGGGCGGGCTGGGGGAGCTCCTAGCGCTCCCCCAGACCCCTTTACTAGCAATGGCGGGGAGTCAACAATTTTTCCACTAACTACAGGAAGAACCTATTCTATGGCATAATAAACGTGTTCCGAAAGAACGAAGGGTCAGAATTTAATAAAGATTATGTACACCCACTCACATACATAGGGGAAAGGGGGGTAAAACGTACCACTGTTTAATTCGTACCACCGAAAATTTTCATATTTAGAAATGGTCTTTAAAAATAAAAAACCTGGCATATTGACCTACAACTATAGCGTCATCATTCATGTTAATTTTATGGAGCTTAATCAAAAGACACCAAAACGGTAAGGTTTTATTCATTTTTACCTTTTTTTGATGTAATTTTTGCACATGTTAGAAATCGTATAATTATCTAATGAGGCAACCTATCATGTTCCAAAAGCTATTGCATTGTTAACCAACCTTTCCTCTTGAAAATAATGCCTCAGTACATCAGTTATTTTTAGACATGTTAATATGATAAACCGTTATGTGGGCTGACCCCTTGAGGTAAATCGTACCGGCGCCAGGAGGGTAAAAAGTACCGGAAGTTCTAATTATCCGACATTCGGTACTATTTAGCCCCACAGTTGATCTCGACATAATATCTAGATGTAGATCGAATAACTTTCTTATTTTATGTTTTAAAGCTAGAATCTAGTAATTGCTAAAGATCTTTCTACTATCTAGATCTAGATTTATAATATAATCTAGTTCTAGAATCATATTTTATCATCCTCTATACTCTACTCTATGCCTATGTAACAATAACTTTCTTTATAACTATAGACTATAGAGTCTAGACTAAAAAAGATAATTAAGGTACTAAATCTAGTAGATTTAGATTTAATAAAATTAAGGCTATATCTAAATTTTAGACTAAACATAATCTAGCCCTTAACTATAAGTAGATCTACATTTAAAAAAATAAATAAAATACCATATAGACTATAGCAATCTATTTAATAATCATTTACATTCATTATTTTTTTTACACAGGGGCAGAGCTTCAACCTGGTCCCCGGAGGATCTTCAGAAAGCCTTGGAGGCATTGAGGAATAAATATGGTCTCAATGAAGTGTCTAGACTTTACGGTATACCTAAACCAACTCTAAAAAGACACTTAGATGGAAAAAACAAATTTGAGAATGTGAATGTAGTACAAAGAGGTAGAATGACAGTTCTCCCAGCAGAGCTTGAGAATGAACTTGTCAGTCACATCAATCAACTGGAA
Source organism: Biomphalaria glabrata (assembly GCF_947242115.1). Classification (NCBI taxonomy): domain Eukaryota; kingdom Metazoa; phylum Mollusca; class Gastropoda; family Planorbidae; genus Biomphalaria; species Biomphalaria glabrata. The sequence continues at coordinate 16,155,249 of NC_074726.1, forward strand.
GGAATGCTGTTCGGCCTGACCAGAAACGATATAAGATGTATTGCATACCAAATAGCAGAAAAAAATGGCTTGTCTCACAGATTTAATAAAACAGAAGGAATGGCAGGAAAAGACTGGTTTAGAGATTTTAAGAAACGTCACAATCTGAGCTTGCGACAACCTGAAGCAACATCTCTTGCGCGTAGTACCGGTTTTAACAAGATAGCAGTTAACAGATTTTTTGACAAACTTGAAAGCATCATTACAGAAAATAAATTAGATGCTCTTAGGATCTTCAATGCCGATGAAACAGCGCTCTCAACTGTCCAGAAAAAAACAGCAAAGAGTGGTGAGCTTGACAGGAAGGCATCAGGTGGGGAAGTTGACCAGTGCAGAAAGAGGTCTTACCACCACAGCAATATTTTGCGCTAATGCAGCAGGAAATGCTATTCCACCTATGCTTGTCTACAAGCGAAAACGGATGAATGGCGAACTTTTAGATGGTGCTCCTCCAGGAACAATCGCTGTATGCAATGAAAGTGGCTGGATGACTGCAGATAGCTTTTCAGAATGGATGGATCATTTTATAAACAGTGTAAAACCATCGAAAGAAAAGCCTGTTCTTCTTATCTTGGATGGACATACCTCTCACAGCAAAAATTTGCAAGCCATCACTGCTGCAAGTAACTCTTGTGTTATTATGCTCAGCTTGCCCCCTCATACTACACATAAGCTTCAACCTTTGGATGTCTCGTTTTTTAAGCCCCTGCAAAGCTGTTATGTACAAGAGTCAGATAAGTGGCTTTTTAATCATCCAGGTAGAGGAATTACTGTATTTCAGGTGGCTACCATCTTAGGTAGAGCATACCCAAGAGCAGCTTCGGTCGCAAATTTTGCTAATGGTTTTTTGAAATGTGGCATATGGCCTTGCAATCGACATATATTCACTGAAAGTGATTTTGAAACTCCATTTGCTCAGTTATAAATATTCCTGTAGAACCCATCCCTTCAACCTCAAATTCCCAACATGATCAGTTGTTAGTGCAGTCATCATCAGACTCCTCAACAATAGTTGCAACATCCCCACGCAATTCCAACAGAGCCTGACGGCAGATGCTTTTTTAGAAGCATTTGCATTTCATTACATGAACATCTCCAGCTTACTGACAGAGATTCAAGTGGAGTTGTATGTAGCCTGCAAGTTAAAATACAAGAAAAGGCATTGGCAGATTCTCTTAGAGCACAAGTTGTTGACTATATTTGTAAAAACATTGAGCATTATACTGACCTTGATGCAGCAACATTGTGTGCTGACATGCCAAATGCAAAATTTGACAATATTTTTGAAAGGCTAGATAGTATTTCTAGACCAAATACTATGGTTGGCGAGCTAGAGATAATAGCAACTACGAAGCTGCTCAGAAAGCCAATAGTCATTATGAATGCAACTAGTAATGTTGTTTTAAAATATGGCATGAATGATTTTCCTTCCTCCCCTGCAGTAGTTATTCGATTTACAAATATTGGAGATGATGTAGGCCATTATGATTGCTTAATTCCTTCTCGGCAATCAAAGTCTAAATACATCCCTGTAACTGCAATCTCTCCTATCCCAGCAAAAGAAAAACCCCATGTTAAACAGAAAAAAAAATCTTTTCAATCTGAAATTTTAACTTCCAGTCCCTATAAAAAAATTCTTGTGGATGCTGCAATTGCAAAAAAAAGTAAAAAACAACAAACTCAAATTATTTCTGCAACACAAAAGAAAAAAAAAAGTAAAATTTCTATTCAGTTTGGTCAGAATGAGAGTGAGAAAAGTCAAAATTGGTATTGTTTTATATGCGAAGAAAACCTTAAAGAAGATATGATACAATGTTTAATATGTGCTTCTTGGGTGCATATTGCATGTGCAGGTTGTGAAAATGCTGATACTTATTCTTGTGAGTTATGTTTGTGAATCTTTCTGCATTGTTATGTATATATATAGTTGGTACTTATTACCCTCCATGCTGGTACTATTTAGACTCTTGGGAGGGTAAATAGTACTCTTTTTTTTTTTTTTTGTTTTGTATTTTTCTATTTTAATATAAATAACTCAGTCTTTAAACCTTGTACATTTGTAGTATGTGTTGTTGTAAAGCTATGACATAAAAAATAAACATTCTTTTTGCCAAACTTTTTTTTTATGAATTTTCTCCCTTAGGGGGTACGTTTTACCCCCCTTTCCCCCTATATGAAAAAAGGAAGGGGGGGACGGAGGGAGAAAAAACAATCCCCCTAACCCCCCCCCCCCCCCCGAAAAAAATCTGGGCTACGCCCATGATAACTCCATTAATTAGTAAAATCACTCCAGGATAGAAGAATATTTAGTAAATTAGATTCCACACATAACTAGAATCTAGATATCTACAAATACAAAAACTAAACCTAATAAATAGGCTCAGAAAGACACAGAGATAAAGAAACATTACTTATTCCATGAAACGGGTTGCCTGAATCAGCAAAAGCCATGCAAGCCAACTACTACTTCTTTACTGATTATCATACATAACTGACATAAGTAGATTGACAGATGAAATGTGTAGGAAGTATATAGATCTATGGACGATCTAATTATAATCTTCTCTTTTGAAGTAACGTCTGTAATTTATAAAATAAGATTTATGCATAGGCCTACGCTATTTGTTGCTACAATCTACAAACTATAAAAAAATATGGATCTATATAATATCATTATTATGATTATTATTCATAATATACAACTATATAATATATTATATTGTAGATCTAGACTATTAGTAGGCCTCTAGGCCTATATTTTACATGTTTTGTTTTGTTTTACACGTTTAGGGTGTTCCTTCAGATTGTTACATAGGCCAACTAAATCAAGCCCAAACCTTCCTTAGAACTGTAGGGGATAGCGATTGGCAGGGTTAGAACAGTGCGGTACTGGATCACCCAGACGACCAGTGGGATATGCATAAGTTATATTATATAGCTATTGGCTACAATATTCTAAAATTGATATAAGTTCATATAATTATAGTAAATGATACAGGGTCTATATGTTAATAAAATAAATTTAATTACAATATGCAATTATTCATGGTACGTACACTTACGTTGAAATAAAAATCACATTGGCTATTTAAAGTTGACAACAATCATATGGTCTTACAATCCTCAGAAAAGCAATCTTTTATATAGATCTAATTTTTAAACAGGTTCATTCTAGACAGTCCAGATCTAACATCAGGTTGGAAATATCGAAGCAGGCAGCACATAAACAGAGGGACAGTGAATAGAGGGTCCTTGAAGGGAACCATGCTTTCTGCTGTGTGATGATGAAAAAAAAAGGTGGGGGGAGTGGAGGAGGTGCGCTCTCTCTCAGTACGTGACAAGTTCAACATATGCACACCAGGTCTCCCTGAGTTCAGACCCCTACTCCATGCCCGCTCCCTTTCTCCAACTGCATCCTCATCGTGTGCTCTTTTGTTTATCCTGCCGACCCGCTGGCCTTACCAATGTGTGCTGGGTCAAGAGCATTGACGAACCTTAGTTTACTTTTGACAAAGCTTATATCATCTCACTCTTGTCTGGTAAAAAGTTTGTACAAGCTATTTCTCCCACTCCCAATCTCGGATCAAGCTGAAATTCCGCACAATTATTTATTTTGCCTGACAACACAAGAATCAATTAGAAAATTAATTAATTAACTTTCGGTAATTAATTATTTTGTTTGGTATCTTGCACAAGGGAAAAAAAATCGTAGGCTACTTGACATATGGTGATTTAAGTTGAATTAGCCCCCTTGAGGACTCTTGAACCCTGAGTGAACATTTTTTATGCATTAAAAAAACGATCATGTAAACATTCACAAGATACCCCCCTTCCCTTTCTTCCCTCTACTTTCACAACTGGTCCAATTACATTTAATATAAGATTTTTTTTTTTTTTGAAGAAGGCGCCTAATAGATATGAAGGTGAGTGGTTCTGTAACTTTTCGTCACTGCACCCACAAAAGCAATATAGACTCCAGTAGTGCATGGGCGTAGCCAGGATTCTTTTTCGAGGGGGGGTGCTATTGAGTGTGTGTGTGTGTGATTCCAAGGTGACGATGGGAAGAGGTTAGCTATGCAGTGTGAATGATGCAAGATTTGCGGCATTGTCGTCAGCGGTCTTAGGTAGGACAGACGACTCCAAAACATCAGACTGAACAAGGTTTCAAAGACAGACTCAAAATCGGACACCGAAGTGGTCCACCCAGGCAGGTAAAAAGGCAGGTTTCAATATTTTCAGAAAGAATATCAGAACAGAGAAAGAAGGTTTACAGATCTTATGTGGTGCCCCAACGGTCCTTCAGACCAAGGGATAGATGAAAGTGAAGTTAGATGTGAACCTGGCCTAACTGATTTCATATAATGATTATCTTATTGATCTAATTAATTTGTATAGGGTCAATCTCTTATTCAAAGCCTTATTAAAACAACAACAAAAAAATCCGTAGGTGTCTTACATGTGTAATACCTTCCTGCGGTTCTGGCGATAATATAAAAAAAAAACTACGTATTATTTGTTCTTTTAAATTATGTTCCACTTATATGCATGTTAAATAGATTTTTTCTCTTTAAAAAAAATAGTAACCACTTTTTAGTGGCCCCCGAAAGGGGAAAAGACGCTATTAGTTTTGTGTGGCCTGTCTGTCCGTCCGTCCCGTTTAGATCTCAGAAACTAGAAGAGAAAATGAAAATCGGACATCATGATATTTTAGATCATTCAAAGCTCTGATGCAACGGCTACTTTTTTCTTTTCCGAAAGCGAACCATCTAAATTAAAAATTATATATGCAAGTAGATTTTTCAAAAAATTACACCACTTTTAAATGAAAAACTATAGGGAAAGTAAGTCTTATTAAAAAGTTCACAGGCTTCTTCATTAATAAATCAAGCTTCATTAATAGGTTCGCGCATTGGTAAAAAAAAATTGCATCTAAGGTCACAATTGAAAAAGTACCAATTGATCATTATAAAATAGATTTTCCATTAATTAACTATCTCATGGAGTAGAATATTGAGTCAAATGTTGTTTTTAAAAAGAATTTTAATACGAACTTCTTTTCAATTGTAAGTTTAAATTTAAAAAAACAAACTACATTTATACCGCGCAGTTTTCACACATCGTCATTAGGCTATACACTTGATTCGACAACAATCTAAATTACAATAAATAGAGGCCAGACAAAATCTAGATTTAATTGTATTAAACAATTTGAACAAAATTTACATTTATAATCCATTAAGGAATCAATCAAAATCTAATTAACAACTGAACAAGTAGTGCTTCCACTGGTGACTGAAGTACACTGGCGGATCGGGGGGGGGGGGGGAGGGGCGGTAGGGGCGATCGCCTTCCAGCGGGGTTTGAAGCTAGAAAATACATCTTCAGTGTAAGAAAAAAAGCAAATTACGCACTCAAAATGCTATGAGCGTTGCTAAAAGGGGTTTTGAGTTTAAACCCCCCTTCAGAGGGGTTTGATGCTAAAAAAATACCTCTTCAATATAAAAAAAGCAAAGTACACACCAAAATTATTTAAGCGTAGGCAATCCTATTGGGGTTTTTGAGTTTAAACCCCTCTTATACAGATGGCTTTTTTAAAACTTTAAAACCCCTCCAGATGGTTTTGAGTTTAAATTCCCCTACAGAGTGTTTTGAGGTGGAAAACCTCTATCTTCAAAATTATTCTGAAGCAAACTACAGTTATTAAGTTCTATTACCATAGCTAAATGGGGTTTTGAATTAAAAAAAAACCAACTCTACTAGAGATTTTGTAGTTTAAAACCCCAACAGATGATTTTGACGATAAACCTTCCCTTTTCGATATAAAATCTAAAGCAAACTACAGTCACTTAATTCCAAGAGTGTATTCAAGATAGGTTACACCAGTGGCGGGGCTCCATCAATAAAGTGAAGTGAATAGTCATCTGACGAAATTGAAAAACACTAAATGTGTCTCAACAAACATGGCTAAGACAGATTTTAGGAGTCAGTTATAGAGATCGGGTCTAAATCAAGGAAATCCTATGCCGAAGTGGGAGTCATCCCCTTATTAAGATTGTAATAGAGCGTCGCATGAGGTTTGCGGGGCATGTTCTCCGTTACAATGAATCACGCATAAGAAGAGTTGTGATGACATCCTAGTACAACTTAGCGCCACACATTCATGGAGGTCCTCAGAGCAGGTGGGAAGAGGCTTCAGACATTACCAGTGACAGATTTTTATGGAAACAGCTTGACGGCTAATTCGCCGAACGGCGCGGGAGGGTCTAAGTCAGTAAGAATAGTACATTAGGTTTTTGAAAATAAACTTGTTAATAGCAGGAAAATGCACTGTAGATACCTCAGAATATGCATTCTGTTGGCTTTCAATACCAGAAATAGTGCTTGGCGGCGGAGCTCAGCCCCGCGATGGGGGAGCTCCTAGCGCTCCTCCAGACCCCCATGCTAACAATGGCAGGGAATCTAAAATTTTTCCACTAACTCCAGGAAGAACCTATTTTAGGGCACAATAAACGTCTTCCGAAAGAATGAAGGGTCAGAATGTAATAAAGATTATATACACACACACACATAAATACATATAATTTTTTTTCGCGAGGGGGGGGGGGTAGAAAAAAATCCCCCCCCCCGAAAAAAAATCCTGGATACGCCCATGGTAGGCCTACTAGTGGGTAATAGTGTATTAGACCTATATATATGCTATTCGTATGGGAAACCTGTGTAGCTGTGCGGGCTCATTTTTCTTTTATTTCCTACTACGTATACGCCAATATATTAAACGAAATTGTTGGGAAGAAGGGTTACGAGCAGTGGCGTCATGGGGGGGGGGGGGGGTAGTGATGGTGAGGTCCGCACCGGTCGACACCATTTTGGGGGTGGCAACCAAATTTGAAAAATTATAACTTGGCAAAAGCAGACACATTGGAAAAGATAATAATAAAATCTCGAGATATATCTTGGAGCAGTGGCGTCACTAGGGGGAAGGGGTGTAAGGGGCGCGGTCAGCACCTGTCGACACCATTATGGGGGTGACAACCAAGTTGGAAAAATTAGAACTTGGTAAAAGCAGACACATGGGAAAAGATAAAAATAAAATCTCTAGACATATGCCCAAATATGCCTAGACACATCTAGATGGTAGTTTAAGTGTAAATGACACAGCACAACGTTATACCATTTCTGTCTTAAAGTATAACAAAGGAAACCTGTTCATATGATGTTAAATCCGTTTGTAATTTTAATTAAATATTATTGTAATATTTGCAATAACATTTGAATAAATGTAATAAACATTGGGATTTTACATTTGAGTAAAAATCAACAAAAGTAGGTAATCAGGTCACTGTATTGGTTCAACAAGAATTAGCTAGCCATAATGTTCATTGTAACATATTTCAAGAAAGTTGATGGGGAGGGGTGAAACCCTGAGCTACCGCACTAGGTGCGACACTGTATCAGGAGGTTTCCATGCTGATCTTAGGTGATCACTTAACGCTACTCTACTTATTCCTGAAGAGTTAGAAGAGTCTTATCAAAGACGACGTGTTGCACTGTTTGCTTTTATGTGAAAAATAACGCCAAAGTTTTACAATTTCTTTAAACGATCAAAACAAGACTATGGCTTAAATATATTTCTCGTCCATTGGTGAATTTGATTGGGGCCGCCTCTGAGTTTGTGTGATGACACAAACTCTCTTTGTAATCTTGTTTTTTTACGAAAATGTTTTTTTTTTTTTTTTCAGGATTTGAATAAGAGATTGACCCTTTACAAAACAATTAGACCAATTAGATATTTATTATAAGACATCAGTTAGGCCACGTTCACATATAACTTCACATTCACTTTCACCAATCGTTTGGTTTGTTGGACCGCTGGGGCACCACACAAGATCTGTCAACATTCTTTCTCCATTTTTCTCTATCATTTGTTTTTGATCGAATTTAATTCTGATGTACTTTCTGAAAATATTGAAACCTGTCTTTTTACCTGCTTGGGTGGACCACTTCGGGGGCCAATTTTGAGTTTGTGTTTCCACACAAACTGTCTTTGTAACCTTGTTTGTAAATGTAGTAGTTAGTATAACAGAACTTACATAAATTAGCAATACATTTGTAAACAAATATTTTTGACATACAATTTAAAACCGTTTGCATAAATGTTTAAAAATATGGTAAATGGCCATTCCCTTACTAAATAGCCTCCTGCGTTTGTTAGGTTACTATTAATAGTGAATAGTTGTAAAAATGGTGTATTTGTATGAAAAAACTGCTTGCATAGTTGATTGTAAAAATTAAATTTTTCACTTTCAGAAAAGATAAAAGTAGCCGTTGCATCAGAACTTTGAAAGGTCTAAAATATTATAATGTCGGATTTTCAACAGCTTTTCTAGTTTACGAGATCTAAACGGGACGCACGAACGGACGGACGGACAGACATTGCACACAAAACTAATAGCGTCTTTTCCCCTTTCGGGGGCCGATAATAAATAGAATGAGAAATGATAGACTACAATAGGAATTGATTAAAATCTTAATTGTCTAGTATTGTAGAATCAATTTAACAAGACAATTTTTTAACAAAGAGTACTGTTAATAATAACCTAATGAGCCAAAGGTTGACCCTGATGCTCAAGCACTACACTTTCGAGGGGACTAGGCCTATATAGTGGTGGACTTGTGTTCAAGACTAGTGTGGGGAATGTCGCGTGCGTATTTGTATTTTGCGTGATTAGTTGTCAAGAATCTTATTTGTGCTAGAGGTCACGCTGTGACAGGTCCTCTGTGGAGAAGGCGTTCTGGCTGTGGGATTCTTTTTTGCTGCAGTACAGTGTTATGCTTTGGGCTGTATTGCTTTCTATTGAGCCGTGACTAAGCCAGGAATTGGGCAGGCCGAGCAGGCCTTGATTAGTGTACAGCCTTGGACTTATGGGCCGTTTGATTAAAATTGTTATACCCTAAAATTAATCGTGCGTGAGGTGTGCTCTTTTTTTTTTTTAAAAAGTAACCTTGAAATAATGTTTTGGCCACCCCCATAGTTTGTCCGCCTGTGTGCGAGACCATTTGTTATAGACGAATAGTCTCGCTGCGTGCAATGCACACATTTCACAATATGTAGCAACGGACCTGACTACACTTGTATACTAGATTCTTTACATTATAAGATAATTTCACATTAGAAAAACTATTTTATTTGCATTCGTAAGAACGGTATGCTTTATCTAACGAAGACTTTCATGGCAGGGAGACCTAGATATTAGTGGAACTAAAGTAAAATGTTAAAACAAATAAAATAGCGCAATTTTCAGGATGTCAAACACACACACACACCGATACTAGCATAAGTGATAAACCCAGTATTAGTCTCATTCATCAAACATCTTCAAAACATTATCGTCTTCTGTTAGGTCTATATTTTCTGTGCATTTAGTATGATTTAGTTCAAAGTCAGTACACAATTATAAATGAAAAATTATTTAAAACGAAAATTGTTGTTTTTAAGTACATTATGAGATTTGAAAATAATTATATATTTCCTTACGTTGATATATCTATATAAAATTGTATACAATTGTAATTAACAGAATAAAAATAGATTGAAAAAAATTTTTTTAAAAACTTAATGTCAGAAGTGGGATTTGAACCCACGCCCACAGAAGTGGACTGCGACCTGAACGCAGCGCCTTAGACCGCTCGGCCATCCTGACTACGTTTATAAAGGGTACATTTATTAATTATATTTCATAGACACACAGCCTTGATAGAAGCCTAGTGATAAGTGTAATTTAATTTACATTTATCCAGTAGGAACTTAACATGTTTCTTACATCATAATGTTTAACCTTTGATAAGTGATTAATATCGCTAATCAGGTGAACTTAATTTTAAAAAAAATCGTTCGCTCGGGCTATTCTCTATCAACTCTATATGACTATGTGTATGACTATGACAGTCTATGACCAGATTTCACCAGATAATTGGCAGATAGACTCTAGATAATTAGTCTAGATATAATATTAATAATATTTTAATAATAAAGTAATCTTTTAGTATCATTATAATATTTAATTCTGAATTGCGTTTCTATTTAATTTATTTTTAGGTACAATAGTTCGTATAACTACAGCAGTATTTTTGTCAATCTTAGCTTGTACATTTAAATTTAAAGAGTTTAAAGCGTATCTAGAATCTAGTTCTAGATCTAGATGCAAATATGAACATTACTATTACTATTACTGTACTGCAACTGTGAACTTACGAATTAACATAGATTACCAGACTTTTCTTAGTAGGCCTGCTTTAGGAAAATTTTCACTTGAAAGTGACGGAAATTCGATTCGTTTTTAAAAAATAAAAATAATTTTAAGTTCATATTAGCTCCCGGATAAGTAAGTAGGCCTACTGGTAAAAAAAATATATTTTGAGATGTGAGTTTCAACTAGATCTAGATCTATTATAATATAAATAAGTTAGTTTTATGCAAGGGAGATAGCTCCACAATATAAACATTGTCTACCTGAATCTGGTTATCTTTCTTATTCAAATGCTATGTTTTGTAGATATGTTCCACATGTTTCGGATGTTCCTTCACAAGTTTAAGATAATCTACTGAAACAACTTCCTAGTCCAAACTTCCCTCAGGATGACGGATGATGCAATATGGTTCTACTTGAAAAAAAAAAAAAAAAAAAAACGCTTCTGACGAGTGAGTGTCTCCGACATGAAGGCTTGTTATAAAATAAGACTGAAGTCAACGAGTAGGCCTAATAAGAAATGGAGCGAGCAAGAGGCTAAGAATGAATTTAAAAGAAGTGAAACAGATCAAGCAGAACGTCACTTCTTGAAGATATATTTATACACTTGAATGCAGGTCCGGATTTAAGGGAAGGTAGCTGGGGCCTCCACATAATAGGTGAACAAAAAAAATTGAATTTCGAAGGTCGGAAACGTTTACATTTGATTTCTCATTTTGCTGACAATAGCATACGGTTGGCAACACACTCGTTGTTAAGAAATGTTCGCTTGTAGCGTGCACGTAATAGATAATTGCTGTGATAATATTAGAAGATATTACGTCAGTGTTTTGTTGTCACAGATTATTAATAAATTACTGTAGACGTTACTAATTAATAATGATAATAACGAGACTGTCTTTATCAAGGTAGACATATATAACTTAACTTTTATTTCCGTCCCATTCTTTGCTTTCGCATAAAACATAAACAACAAACAATGACGTAATATCTTCTAAACAATAGGGCATACTCCTAGATTTAATATAAAGTACTCTCTTTCTCTGCCAATAGGACATACTCCTAGATCTAATATAAAGTACTCTCTGTCTCTGCCAATAGGACATACTCCTAGATCTAATATAAAGTACTCTCTGTCTCTGCCAATAGGACATACTCCTAGATCTAATATAAAGTACTCTCTGTCTCTGCCAATAGGACATACTCCTAGATCTAATATAAAGTACTCTCTGTCTCTGCCAATAGGACATACTCCTAGATCTAATATAAAGTACTCTCTGTCTCTGCCAATAGGACATACTCCTAGATCTAATATAAAGTAGGCCTACTCTCTGTCTCTGCCAATAGGACATACTCCTAGATCTAATATAAAGTACTCTCTGTCTCTGCCAATAGGACATACTCCTAGATCTAATATAAAGTAGGCCTACTCTCTGTCTCTGCCAATAGGACATACTCCTAGATCTAATATAAAGTAGGCCTACTCTCTGTCTCTGCCAATAGGACATACTCCTAGATCTAATATAAAGTAGGCCTACTCTCTGTCTCTGCCAATAGGACATACTCCTAGATCTAATATAAAGTACTCTCTGTCTCTGCCAATAGGACATACTCCTAGATCTAATATAAAGTACTCTCTGTCTCTGCCAATAGGACATACTCCTAGATCTAATATAAAGTACTCTCTGTCTCTGCCAATAGGACATACTCCTAGATCTAATATAAAGTACTCTCTGTCTCTGCCAATAGGACATACTCCTAGATCTAATATAAAGTAGGCCTACTCTCTGTCTCTGCCAATAGGACATACTCCTAGATCTAATATAAAGTAGGCCTACTCTCTGTCTCTGCCAATAGGACATACTCCTAGATCTAATATAAAGTAGGCCTACTCTCTGTCTCTGCCAATAGGACATACTCCTAGATCTAATATAAAGTAGGCCTACTCTCTGTCTCTGCCAATAGGACATACTCCTAGATCTAATATAAAGTACTGTCTGTCTCTGCCAATAGGACATACTCCTAGATCTAATATAAAGTACTCTCTGTCTCTGCCAATAGGACATACTCCTAGATCTAATATAAAGTACTCTCTGTCTCTGCCAATAGGACATACTCCTAGATCTAATATAAAGTACTCTCTGTCTCTGCCAATAGGACATACTCCTAGATCTAATATAAAGTACTCTCTGTCTCTGCCAATAGGACATACTCCTAGATCTAATATAAAGTACTCTCTGTCTCTGCCAATAGGACATACTCCTAGATCTAATATAAAGTACTGTCTGTCTCTGCCAATAGGACATACTCCTAGATCTAATATAAAGTACTGTCTGTCTCTGCCAATAGGACATACTCCTAGATCTAATATAAAGTACTCTCTGTCTCTGCCAATAGGACATACTCCTAGATCTAATACAGAGAGTAGGCCTACTTTATATTAGATCTAGGAGTATGTCCTATTGGCAGAGACAGAGAGTAGGCCTACTTTATATCACTCTCTGTCTCTGCCAATAGGACATACTCCTAGATCTAATATAAAGTACTCTCTGTCTCTGCCAATAGGACATACTCCTAGATCTAATATAAAGTACTCTCTGTCTCTGCCAATAGGACATACTCCTAGATCTAATAATATTGAAGAAAAATGATGCACAGGATCTTTACTTACTAAAATCCGGAACTTCTATACACATCATATTGTTACGTATTTCTGAATCTTCTGGCTAGATGTATTAGTTGGCACACAAATAAAAACACAGCAAAGAACTTGACGACTAAACTTTCAGTTTCATCTAACTTTATTGACTATTAACTCTAACATTACTGTAACATGTAGCGTAGAAGACTGTACAATATCTGTCAGTTTACAGTTAGCTATACTTCGTTGCACTGCATCTCTTCACTTCGTTGCAATTCCTCTCTTCTCTACTTGCATCGAGCCGTATTCCACAGAACAGACCAACGACACACTTCCCAGTGTCGCTCCAGGTCTCCTAAAGCTGAACCAAGTCGTACTCAAGTCTACCGAATCAGAACCGCACACGTCTTACATCGACTGTATCGACTGTAACGGCTCAAGTCCACTGTAGTTCGCTGTATAGACTTTAACGACAGTAGTCCACTCAAGTTAACTCTACCCTAGTTAACTTGCATCGAGTCGTACACATTTCTCTTCCACAGAGCCGCACACGTCTTACATCGTCTGTATCGACTGTAACGGCTCACTCACGACTCCATACGACTCACTTTCACATTAACTTTCTGGCTTATATAGAGTCCCTAATCGCTTCTCCAAAGTTGCACAAACACTCCTAGTATTCTCTGGAATAACATGTCAGGAAACGTCACATCCTGTCTTTATTTATACACGTAGATTCCAGAAAACATCGGCTGCAGTGTCATCAAGTTGGGGTCACACGTAGTGACCTCTATCTGTCACTGTTCATTAGTAACTGTCCCCCTACTTAGATCTGTTCGTCCCCTGGAACAACACGTGAGGGCACGTCACATCCTGTCTTTGTTTGTACATGTAGATTCCAGAGGACACTCGCTGCTGTGTCATCTCGCCGGGGTCATACGTTGACCTCTACCTATCACTGTTCATTTGTAACACTGCCCCCTTCTTAGATCTGTTCGTCCCGAACAGATTCTACTTCACCACGATACTGATGAAATCGATCGACGATCAAGAAGGAAGCTTTGGTGGTTGCCCCCTTCTCAGAGATGTTCTTTCAATCTGGCCGTTGTCCATCTTCTTTCCATAGAAGAATGGGAGCCAAATCCTCATTTTTCAGCAGGTCCTCACAAATGTTTTCATCAATCTTGGTATGGAAACATCGATCTTCAGATGACGACATTGGGCACTCTTGTCGAGAAAATTCATCAGCATTCTAACGAGTTCGTGCTTCACTGGCTGAGTTTTACATTCTCCAGCATCTTTTTACAGAGCTTCTTCAGAGATACACAGGTTCATCACAGTACAGCAATATTCACATGTTCTTCTTACAACAGCAACTGACTTTGGGTTTGTACGATGTCTGTTGGGTTGATCTTCTTGTACAGTTCTGTCACAGATGGTTACTCACTACAGTTCTGACATCTTTAAACTACTTCTTTTCTGTCCTTCTTGCTTCTGACTTAATTAGCGTTCTTCTAAAACCTTTGTTATACTTCATCAAGCTATTCTCATGAGGAATGTTCTTAAATTATTCTTTAGTGGCTTCACACTTTCAACTGATAGTAAGGCTTTCTTCTTTGGTCTGATGGTTCCGGACAGAATCTTTCTAAAAACATGGGCTGTGGAGTTTCATCAGTGCAGGTGGGGGTCTATCAGTGGGAGAAGTGGTGGGCTTGTTTTCTAACAACATGGGCTATGGAGTTTCATAAATGCAGGTGGGGGTCTATCAGTGGGAGAAGGGGTGGGTTTGTATCTTGATCTTGTTGGAGCCATCCACGTTGCACTCTGCATATGTCGCTTTCTCCGCCTCCTCAATTTGATATTTCTTTGGTTGCGTTGATGTCGTTGTCGTTGTCTTGCTTTCTTGTCGATCAATGCTGATGGCAGCCACTTAGCACTTAGGAAGGTATTGCATTTCATGGCTGTAGTCATCAAGGCTGTTGATCTAACAAGTTGCTTCAGCATTATTCTTCGATGGGTGCTTTGCAAATGAGCTGCAAGTCCACTTGAAGGCAAGGTGTCAAACACGTCATCACCTTCATCCGAGTCTGGATGACTCGACTGTGGGGCAGGTTGATAACATTCAGCGTGCAAAGGTCCATCAACTTCAGCATCAGTTTCTATTGTAATTCCTTGACTATCACCAGGGCTTCTCACGCCTACCTTGATAGTAGTACAAGCTTCTGTTAAGTCTAGAGCTTGTTGGTGTATTTCTTGGCATTCACAGTCTTCTTGCATAGCTACGTACGTACAGTTCTTGTCAAACGCATGGGTGAAATAATCCAGCTTCGAGTTCCTCTCGTAGACACTGGCAGATAGAAGACAGAAGTCTTTAAGGCCCACAGCAACATGCTTGGACGCAGACCCAACGTTGTCTTGATCTGTTTGGCTGGTTGAGGTACTCATATCAGGTTTATCTGTAGCTAAAGCTTCGGTCAAACTATAGGTCTCTTCTATTGTTTCTTCAGCGGTCCCATTCTGCTTTTCGTTGAAATAGTAACAGCTACCGTCTCTTTTCATTTCTTGTGGGCCACATTCGTTTGGTTTGCTATCACAGTCACAGACAGCACAACCATCACCAGCATCCCTATCGTAATTGTCTGTATCGCCACATCCTTGGTTGGACAATTGTTCGTTGTTCATCAGTGGTGTAGCTCTTTCATCTGTCGACTCAATCTGATAATGTTGGGTGTTCAGCAGCTCGTTAATCATGATTCTAGTTTGATCTTTTATCGTATCTGTTTGTTCTTCTGTCTTATTGGGCGTGGTAGCTATTTGTTCATTTTCATTCATGGCTTTAATCAACTGGTTAAATGAAGAAAATCTGGTGTTGATTTCTGATTCTATCTTCTTAATGCTCTCGTTCACCGAGTTCATTTTGTATTGCAAAGTTCTCAGGAGCTCCGTCATATTAGGTTTGATTTCAAATTGGCAGGTGTCCGGGTTCTCATCTTCCTCCAACAGGGCTTGTCTGAGACGTGCTGTTAGCGTTTCCTTATTTCCGTTAAGCTGTAGACCTCTTTCTCGAAGCTCTTGTCTAAGTTCTTTCATGTCAAGTTCAATAAGAAGTTTGATGGAACACATTCTAGCCAGAAATATCCCACTTCTGACACCAATTGTTACGTATTTCTGAATCTTCTGGCTAGATGTATTAGTTGGCACACAAATAAAAACACAGCAAAGAACTTGACGACTAAACTTTCAGTTTCATCTAACTTTATTGACTATTAACTCTAACATTACTGTAACATGTAGCGTAGAAGACTGTACAATATCTGTCAGTTTACAGTTAGCTATACTTCGTTGCACTGCATCTCTTCACTTCGTTGCAATTCCTCTCTTCTCTACTTGCATCGAGCCGTATTCCACAGAACAGACCAACGACACACTTCCCAGTGTCGCTCCAGGTCTCCTAAAGCTGAACCAAGTCGTACTCAAGTCTACCGAATCAGAACCGCACACGTCTTACATCGACTGTATCGACTGTAACGGCTCAAGTCCACTGTAGTTCGCTGTATAGACTTTAACGACAGTAGTCCACTCAAGTTAACTCTACCCTAGTTAACTTGCATCGAGTCGTACACATTTCTCTTCCACAGAGCCGCACACGTCTTACATCGTCTGTATCGACTGTAACGGCTCACTCACGACTCCATACGACTCACTTTCACATTAACTTTCTGGCTTATATAGAGTCCCTAATCGCTTCTCCAAAGTTGCACAAACACTCCTAGTATTCTCTGGAATAACATGTCAGGAAACGTCACATCCTGTCTTTATTTATACACGTAGATTCCAGAAAACATCGGCTGCAGTGTCATCAAGTTGGGGTCACACGTAGTGACCTCTATCTGTCACTGTTCATTAGTAACTGTCCCCCTACTTAGATCTGTTCGTCCCCTGGAACAACACGTGAGGGCACGTCACATCCTGTCTTTGTTTGTACATGTAGATTCCAGAGGACACTCGCTGCTGTGTCATCTCGCCGGGGTCATACGTTGACCTCTACCTATCACTGTTCATTTGTAACAATATATAAGGCCGCGCTTTTTTTTTTTACTTGCGCTATTTTGTCGGGAAATTTTGCGATATTTTGTCGGCGATATTTTGTCGGCGCTATTTTGTTCGCGCTATTTTGTTCGCGCTGTTTTGTCGGTTCATCTAGATTCAAGACAGAGTGAGTTGATGTAAGTTTTGTAAAAAGAAAACTGAACAAATAATACACTTTTAGAAAATTAACCGCTGCAGTTTCGACGTGAAAGGTGCTTAGTTGTTCTAAGTGCACGGCAAGTGATAACAGGTTACATTTTCATTATTCCATTGAGTGAATGAGTCAGCAATGAAGATTGCGAATCTATTTCTATATTTACACATCTATTTCAGTACAGATTGTGATTGAGAACCCTCTCTTGTTCATTGAGATGATACACTATAACAAAACTATTATTTTAAAATTTAAAGCACACTTTACACATTTCATCATTTGTTGTCTTTACTGTGTAACCTTTATTATTATGTATTACATACCAACTCAGTTGATCAGGTGAATCTCTCATATTGTCATGCTCATTTACAATAAACGGCCAAGTCTTTTTAAAAACGCAAGTGGAAGTACTGAATACAGCCTGGACTGGGTATTCCCAATAGATTCTGATCTCATTAACGTTCTAGAGTACTAGACAGATGGCCAAATTGAGTCCGATTTATTTTCTGTCTCTCTATTTTTTTTTAATTTTTTTTTGCTATATTCAGTAAAGTGCATAAAAAAAACACCTTCAGCTAATGATTACGTTGTTGAGGTTTGCTTGTAGTTATTGGAGCCTGTGACTAACACTTGAAGGTCAAGGTTCGTGGCATTGACAAGAAACTTGTCGACTGCTGTTTCCAAAAGATAGATAGATAGAGAGAGAGAGAGAGATCAAACAAGTAAAATACCAACACAATATTTAAAAAAAAAACAAATCTTATATTAATTGTTACAATTAGTTTGTATCATTCATGTAATTAATTCTCTATAATAGAACTAGAGTAATCATGACTAATATTAATAAATCTGCGATTTGAAATATTTTTTTTTACCAATTGTTTTATGTTTAGCGCAATACGCTATGATCCTATCAATTGTGTGGACCAGTTGGAAATGGGTAGGGGGAGAAAGAACGGGGTATCTAGGTGATCGCTTTTAAAATATATTTAAAAAAAAGGGAACTACCTGAATTCGAACTTGTGGGCCAAAGCCTTCTCAGGCCAACGAGGTAACACGGTAACCACTCTACTATCGAAGAATCTATGAACATGAAAGACTGTATAGATATCTATTGTTTCTATTTCATGTTTGTCCCCACTAAACCTCAGACGACGACCTATAAAGGGTACTAATTCATCTTATACCACCACTTCAATCAAGTACAGTTTCTTTCCCTTGTTTGAGATACCAAACAAAATAATTTATTACCAATAGTTAATTAACTAATTGGTTAATTTTTTTTTTGTCAATTAAAAAAAATATTTGTACACAAATTGTACCAGATATGCAGAGTGACAGACAAGCTTTGTAAAATAACGGGTAAAAATGAGAGATAATGAGAGACACATGCAAAGAACGAAATGGCGTGATGGTTAAAATAGAGAATTGAAGGCGATGAAAAGAGAGAAGAGAAAGAGAGAGAGAGAGATAGAGAGAGAGAGAGAGGGAGAGAACTTAATGTAATGACAGAAAAACAAAACAGAAATAGAAGGAGCTATATACTCAGATTAGCAAATAGATGGATAGAAATAACCGCCAATGGGTGATCAGTGATGATTAATCGTGAAACATACTGAAATTTTTATTTTAAATTGCTGGATTTGAACCAGGAGCAAGTTAAACTTTCGCTTAGCTATGTTGAGCTCTATCTTGCACCACAGCATACAACACCACAGCACACCCTCTCCAATCTACTTAGTAATGACGTACAAACTGGCCAATGTCGAGAGTTGTCAACAATCTTAAGGAGCTGTTGGGAATTATCTACTAAGAGACGTCACTCACAGTGTCACGAAGGCGGAGTCATTTTTAGCAGTACGGGGATAATTCAACTGTATGGTATACTATCATCAATTTTTAAGAGAGAAAAAATACAAAGATTTTCAAGTTGAATTTTTTTGCCTGAGCTATGAAGGTATCGTGTCCTTTAAGGAAAGTATCTGACTCTGCGTTGTTGAATCCACACAAACAGTTGACCACAGACTAAACGAATCTACTTGACCTGGCCATCATATTCTCATTATAGTGGGCTTTAGAAAAAATCCTATATGACCCCAATTTAACTATAGGCCTACAGATGAAAAAGTTAAAAAGTTAAAAGTAATTCATTCTTATTACTCACTGCTGATAGATAACTATGACACCGATTTGTCGTTGGTGATATTCTGAATACATAAAAAGTAAAAGTTGAACAGGAAAGAAACTAAACGAAATCAAGCTCATCAAGATCTATAAAAGGTACAATCACACCCTACTCTGCGCCCTTGTGACGTCAATACATTGATAAGTTTTGGGGAATGGTCGGGGAGGGAGCAGAAAAATAAGTCTGGACATTGCTCTTGAAAACATTTATTGCAGACAACTTGTATCTCGTCTTCACGTGATCATTTTGGTAGACCAACAATTGGACCTGGCTAGCTGCAGTCTACTACCAAGAGAATAATAAAGTATATTAATCTGTTACCCTCACGTAAGTGATTGAATGTATTATATTATATTATATTATATTATATTATATTATATTATATTATATTATATTATATTATATTATATTATATTATTATGACATGTGCCTATTTACCAGTTTCTTTTTTTTTTCGTTTGCCAAAAAAGCTTCAAATCTTCTGATCTCTGAACAATGGTCAGTTCTTAACGTTGACATAGGATTTGCTTTTTAGGCTTTAGTCCAAAAGTCAATGCGTTCAACTTAGGTCCATTTGTTTACTTCCAACTTTCCATTTAATAAGCGTACAAATGGTCACATCTCTGTATTATTTCTTAACGGGTTTGAACTTAGAACTCTTCCATCCACAACATTTGCTCTGTTAAAAGTAGCAAGACGACTTTTGACCTTTTCATTGTTCACTGGTTTAATGATCAGGAAAGTGTACAAAAAAAAAGTAATTACAATTTTTGGTTGTAGGCCTATATCAGTAAATGTATTCTACTCTCTGGGCTAGTTGAGACGTCCATCCTATGAAGTGTATGCGCTGCTGTTAGGAAGATCGCGGGATTGTATTCCATTTAGAGGACTTCGCAAGCCTTGCAATCATTTGTTTGTTACTCTCTACAAATACTTTTTAATAATTATTACAAACTCATCAAGCACATTTCAATTGAGTAGTTTGCTATGAAAGTATAGGGAAATATATAAATATATATATAGTAAAGTAAAGTTTCCCTTTCAGACCTTGCGATCTATGGGGCAGATGATGTTAAGGTCATCTGCTTTTATGGCCAACGGTTAACGAGCAAGGTGTCATGTGGCCAGCCTTTACTTTCCCCAACTAAAGTCAGATACCCATTAGAGTTGGGTGGACTCAGGGGCTTTCTAAAATCCCGAAATTCAAAATCCCAGCATTCACCAGGATTTGAACACAGGACCTCAGGTTCGGAAGCCGAGCGCTTAACCACTCAGCCACCGCGCCCCCCTATATATATATATATATATATATATATATATATATATAGGCTTAGAGATATATAACGGAGGCGTTTATATATTGAAATGCAATAATCCAGATAATTGGTTTATGTACAATGACAGAAAATGAATTATATCTGAAATTTCAATGTTAAAAAGTGTTAATCGCAACAAGAGTGTTCTTGTTGATGAGTTTTAAAATTAAGGTGAAAGTTCAGGTCTAAAGTAAATCTATTTGTGTCAGATTGAGAAAGCGAGTTCAGTATCCTCCTTCACTATAGAGTGTTGTTATTTTTTTCAACACTCTCCTGTCATTACGTAGCATACAGCGAACGAAAATAATAATTCATTATAATAAAAAGAAAAATAAATACATTTAACTCATTTTTGGTCCACAGATATCGATGATCATGAATGTAGAGATAGTAATAAACATTACAGTTTTCCTTTCAGTACTAGTGTGTCTAGTGGTCTACGTAGTTAGGTAAGTCACTATAGAGTGTCTAGTGGTCTACATAGTTAGGTAAGTCTCTATAGTGTGTCTAGTGGTCTACGTAGTTAGGTAAGTCTCTATAGTGTGTCTAGTGGTCTACGTAGTTAGGTAAGTCACTCTAGTGTGTCTAGTGGTCTACGTAGTTAGGTAAGTCTCTATAGAGTGTCTAGTGGTCTACGTAGTTAGGTAAGTCTCTATAGAGTGTCTAGTGGTCTACGTAGTTAGGTAAGTCTCTATAGAGTGTCTAGTGGTCTACGTAGTTAGGTAAGTCTCTATAGTGTGTCTAGTGGTCTACGTAGTTAGGTAAGTCACTCTAGTGTGTCTAGTGGTCTACGTAGTTAGGTAAGTCTCTATAGTGTGTCTAGTGGTCTAAGTAGTTAGGTAAGTCTCTATAGTGTGTCTAGTGGTCTACGTAGTTAGGTAAGTCTCTATAGTGTGTCTAGTGGTCTACGTAGTTAGGTAAGTCACTCTAGTGTGTCTAGTGATCTACGTAGTTAGGTAAGTCTCTATAGTGTGTCTAGTGGTCTACGTAGTTAGGTAAGTCTCTATAGTGTGTCTAGTGGTCTACGTAGTTAGGTAAGTCTCTCTAGTGTGTCTAGTGGTCTACGTAGTTAGGTAAGTCTCTCTAGTGTGTCTAGTGGTCTAAGTAGTTAGGTAAGTCTCTATAGTGTGTCTAGTGGTCTAAGTAGTTAGGTAAGTCTCTATAGTGTGTCTAGTGGTCTAAGTAGTTAGGTAAGTCTCTATAGTGTGTCTAGCGGTCTACGTAGTTAGGTAAGTCACTCTAGTGTGTCTAGTGGTCTACGTAGTTAGGTAAGTCACTCTAGTGTGTCTAGCGGTCTACGTAGTTAGGTAAGTCTCTATAGTGTGTCTAGTGGTCTAAGTAGTTAGGTAAGTCTCTATAGTGTGTCTAGTGGTCTACGTAGTTAGGTAAGTCTCTATAGTGTGTCTAGTGGTCTAAGTAGTTAGGTAAGTCTCTATAGTGTGTCTAGTGGTCTACGTAGTTAGGTAAGTCACTCTAGTGTGTCTAGCGGTCTACGTAGTTAGGTAAGTCACTCTAGTGTGTCTAGTGGTCTAAGTAGTTAGGTAAGTCTCTCTAGTGTGTCTAGTGGTCTACGCAGTAAGTTAATTCACTCTAGTGTGTCTAGTGGTCTAAGTAGTTAGGTAAGTCTCTCTAGTGTGTCTAGTGGTCTACGCAGTAAGTTAATTCACTCTAGTGTGTCTAGTGGTCTACGTAGTTTTGTAAGTCTCTCTAGTGTGTCTAGTGGTCTAAGTAGTTAGGTAAGTCTCTCTAGTGTGTCTAGTGGTCTACGCAGTAAGTTAATTCACTCTAGTGTGTCTAGTGGTCTAAGTAGTTAGGTAAGTCTCTATAGAGTGTCTAGTAGTCTACGTAGTTACGTAAGTCTCTATAGAGTGTCTAGTGGTCTAAGTAGTTAGGTAAGTCTCTATA